>NW_010245782.1:0-61506 GCF_000690775.1 Eurypyga helias
TATTTTAATAATAATATTAAAAGCTGCTTAAAACTTTGGTGGCAGCTGAGGGGATGATACCAAAACCTCACACCCCCTTTATGCCAGTCCCGCAAACATTTGAAGGTAGGTTTCAAAGCTCAGTGTGTAGGCATGTCCTGCTGACGTCAAGCTGCTTTAGGTTGTAATTTTCAAGATTCTTTTGCACACCTTCCTGAGAGTCTAATGCCTTTTTTTTTTTTTTTCCCCCTGGTTGGATGCCTTAGAAGGTGTGACGCTTTCTCTCTTGGGCCTGCTCTTCGTCTGTTCTTTCTAGTAATTTGCTGTGATTTTTCTGGTCAACCGTGTTGCACCTGGCAGGTGGAACATGTCATCCCACAGATTTTAGAGAACGAGAGAGACGTTTGTGCTGAACTGCAGAATAAAGAGAAGAAATAACCCTTGCTAGAAAGCCAACATATGAATGTGTTGGAGTCAAGGATGACACCATCTCCTGGCCCTATTTCGAATGGCTCTTTTCCAAGACCACCCACTTTCAATTCTTGGTCTACATGATTGGCCAGCACCCAGCAGACTTGCTTTAAATCTTTTGCCCCTTTTGGTTTCCCAAACCTCCGTCTGACAAACAGCTATAAAATTCCCATCAATAACTTCGCAGTTAACCATAACATTGAAGGCAAGTTCCCTTTTTTCATGTGCATTAACGGACCTGGAAAGAGCACAGGTAATAACTCAAGCATCGTCCATTTCGGTGGTCCATGCCAACCATGAAAGGAGGCCCCCAGTTCTGCTGGCTTCCAGAAATATCACCTGATAAGCAGCAAATTTTCCATAAGACTCTACCTCGGTATGCTCATTGCGCAACCGCTCTGTTTGGTGGATAAAATCCTGGAAGAGCTGCTATGGCAAAGCCCGTGAGAAGAGCTGTGAGACATGTCCGTCCGTGTAGCAGAGCTTTCGTGCAGCTGGGAGCCCCTGCACACATCTCTTACAGCGGAGAGCCAGGAGCAAGCTTCAGAGGGGTGATGGTTCCTGGGGGCCAGCTGCTACATAGTGGGGCAGGGTGAGGCCAGACAAGAGGCTGGATTTCAAATTTCTGCTATCTTCAGTGGAGTTCAGAGTTTTATCTTTTGTGTTTTACCTCCCACTCTCTCTCTCTCTCTCTCTCTCTCCATCTTGGTGTCACTGCATCAGCATATACTGGGGGACATTAGCATACTCCTTAGCATATTGCGGTGACTTTGTTACGTGCAGTTGCCTGATTGCAATTAAAACCGATTTCTATTTCTGCTCAAGCACATTCAATAGGTGACCAGATACATACAATCAAGATTCCAAATCCTATGGTGACTTTCAAATAACTCTTAAGTTGTTTGACTGAGTGAGAGTTCCCAGGACTGAGTCCTGAATAGGTACAGAAACAATGAAAATACAAACACAGACTTAAAATAGCTGCCTAGAAGTTTTATTGCTGGTTTTGTATTACTGTAATGTAACTGTATTCAGCACACACATGACTTTGTAGGATGCAAACCTCCCGAAGCTGCTGACTAAAGAGGGGATATCTCATCCTCATCCTGTTGGCTATTTATTGAAGGGTTTAAACTGTAGGCAGAAGAGTTCTGGACCAAAGTTATTGTGTTTCACTGGAAAAAAATCAACTTTTCTACTGGATAGTCACTTACTGAAATATGCATATACAATTTCAGGCTAGAGTTGCTGTAGAAAACTTTCCCTGTCAGTTCAACCTCTCCTTCAAACTTTTTCTTTTCCATTCTAGCAGTGACTAGAAGGAAAAGGCTGCAAATCTTTATCCAGCTGTGAGTTGAAGTCTAAAGGACAGGACACGTTGTTACCTCTTTGAATCAGGTGTGTGTAACACCTACCTAAGAGCTGTGAACTTATTTTTTGCTCAGCCTTGATAACAATTAATAGCACACTGTTAAGGAAGCCTTTCTCATTAGTAGTGTGGGGAAATCATAAAGACACAGCTGGGTTCCAAATCAGTTTTTATTGCATAGGTATATAAACAAACACAGCTTAGCTCCATATGCTGTGCCCAGCTCTGGTGCCTTGCGCGGTGGAAAACCGGGAAATGTGACAAGGGGGCTCGCCGGCTGCTAGGAGGGACACATGCAGACCCCATATGGACCCCAGACGCTGCGACGCGGGGCTGTGTACAGGAGCCGCTGGGGCTCGGCTCCCCCCAGCTTGGTGTGTATCCGGACTGGCTGTACCAGGACCATCTCGGTCCTGAAATTTCTGAAGGCTGTGGGTTGAATGGAGCCAGTTATCTGATGCTGTAGAGTTCAAACAAAGCAATATTTAAGGCCCCTTGCAGGCTTAAATTGAGAGAGGGTTGGTTTTAAAGGAGCTATAGGACAAATTAAGAAGAAAGGCATTTTACATACATGTACAAGTGGGTACAAATGTCCCAGGTTTGAACAAAGGAGAGGAGTAACAGTATAGCAAAATATATTTTACAACAGAGAACAATGAAACAGTAGAGAAGTTGTGATGGTGTTGTCGCAGTTCAAGGACAATAAAGCCTTCATCTCCTCAGAGGTGTTCCCAAGTGGACCACCAACATACACGTCGGGGTGCCTTTTTCCCAGACAGCTGCCATGGGGCAGTGCTGAGGAGGCCGTGGGGAAGAAGACATGGGCAGGGTGGTCCCCCCAAAAGTTATAAAGGCAGAAGCACCACCGAAACGTCTGTTTGCTGGTACCTGGCAAGATACCCAGAGCCCCCCCGCCCACCCCAGAGCTGGGGGCAGTTGCAGTGCCTGATGCCTTCCCCAGATGAGGGGTGGGGGCTGGTGGGGTGAGGCCTTCCCCTGCTCCCAACAGCTGATTTCATAACTTGCCGGATGCTCTCCAGGCTCTGCGAGACACTCTGCTCCCACCTGAGACCCCAAGACCCCTGCAGCAGGGACCGTCCATGTCCACAGGGCTTTCCATGCCACTGTGCTGGGTGTCCAGGTGCCCTCAGCACCCTCCTGCCCAGAGGAAAGCGGTGCCCCCGAGGAGCAGCCACTTTCTGCTTCAGTTTTGCAGTATTTTAACCCAAACCAACCACTTTTTTGCAGGGTTTCTTGCAGGTGGAGAGAACCCAATATGGAAAGGGTCTTTTGAGGGAAATGAGCACAATTTTGAGCAATATTAACCCTTAGTTATCTTTCAGCTTTACAAGTTTTTAAGGCAAAAAAACCTCAAACAGGTTATGAGGTGCCTTTTGGAAAACCAGTGTCCTTCTACGTACTTGCCTAGAATTAGAGCAGAAAACACTTCCTGATGCTTGTATTTTACGTGAGGTCAAGTTTCTACATAGAGGAGCAGAACAATGTGAATGATATATATAGATAAACAGCTGGTGTTCCCGGTGTATGGACCTTCGAGTGCAGAAAATTAAGGACAACTCAGAACCCTGTTCCTCTCCAATTTCCTCTGTTAAAGCACACAAACCAGTTCGAGCGCACAATTAGGAGGAGGCCGCCTGTTTTCAATTAGGCCAGAGGAGAGAGACCTGCCTCTTTTCCAAATGAATTGCAGATAAATCTTGCCAGGAGTGGGCCTCCTTCTGTCTGGGTCGGCGTAAATCAGGGAAGGCAGCGGCAGCCTGAGGCTTTACACCAGGGAAAGCAGCGTCCAGCCCACCCAAGGGTCCCATCCCACCCTGGAAGAGCAGTTGTGGGTTCGTCAGGCCAGCTTTGTCCTCCTTTTTTCCTACCATTTTCCACCCTTCCTTGGTTTCTAATGGTTAACACATCTGTGTTTCATTCCCTGCCTTCAGTCTGAAAGGGACGGGGGGAAGGTGGTCTCACTTTCAAAACCCGTGTCAGGAGGGTGGAGGTGCTGGGGTAATCTGCAGGGGAAGGGTGAGTTATTTTTGTTGACAGGATTTCAACAAGTAACCGTTCTGACTAATTACACTGTAATTGAATTGGCATGTTAATACGGACTTCGAGGGACTCTCTTTACTTTTTTCTTCATTACAAAGGGAATTTGAAATACAGATTGTTTTGCTTTAAAAACAGAAACATAGCAAATAAAATAGAGCAATCGAATTAACAATTACCACTGAAAAAACAGATAGTCCCATACGGGGAGCACTCAGAGAAGCTTTAGGAGGGCAGATGACCAGGTTAACTAGGCACTGATCACAGAGCATTAGCTGCAGTCTAGTTCCACAGTCACAAGAGAGGTTCTTCTGTCCTTTCAATGACCTAAAAACTTCCATTCACAATGATTTTTTCATGATCATTTTAATAGGAGAGAAAATAACTATCCATTCATATGGGAAACAAAAATCACCATTTCAGATCTACATTAACGGGAATTTCTGAAAGTGCAGCCTCTCCCCTTACCTTCCCCAGCATGCTTCAGAAGTTAGGCCAACTGGTGCTTCAAACTAATACTGGGAAAAAGCTTTCCTCTTGTCCAGTCCTTGTTCCACAGCATCTGGCATTGGTCATTTCTTGGAGTCAGGCTACAAAGGATTAATC
Organism: Eurypyga helias; assembly: GCF_000690775.1. NCBI lineage: Eukaryota > Metazoa > Chordata > Aves > Eurypygiformes > Eurypygidae > Eurypyga > Eurypyga helias. The sequence goes on from NW_010245782.1 coordinate 4,484, forward strand.
TGAATTTAAAGGAATGGGAGAAAAAAGCTGTGCTAGTATGAGGACGTATTAACATTTTTCCTCTGAAACGCAACCTCTACAGTGCAGTAAAGGTTTCGCCGGGGTGCCTGTAGATCTTCAGCTTAAACTGTTTGCACAAGAACACTATGAATGTACTTTGATTCATCTGGTCACACAGCAGCTAAGTCATCTCAAGTGTCTTAAGACCAAGATCATGCTTTTCTCTAATAATAATAAATGTATTCTGTGAGACTTGAAAATATGACATCAAAAAGCTGCTCTGACTTCCAACATCCCTCACAAGGTACTGTGATTTTGGTGTGACACCATTAAATATCATACAATGTGCTGATTTAACCTTTTCCTTAATTGCCTCCAACAGCACCATCTCCCAAATACTCTTTTCCACAGGGGGTGCTCCACTTGCCCAGTTAAATGCCACCTGACATAATCTCAGAGGAAACGGTGCACATGTGCAAACCAATGCCATACAAAAATACGGCATTTCTTTTGTCATGAAGTACAGTGAAGTGTTTTCCCTGCAGAAGGGCAACTGCTAAAGCTGTGGCATGGTCACGCGTAGGATACGGACATGGTGGGGACGTGTCCCCATGCTTACCCTGAAGTGCAGAAGTGCCTGCAGACCTGTGCCCTTTGGAGTTCATTGCCCAGCTTTACTTTACTACTTCAGGCACGTGACTCAATGAGCTGACCTGACCTAACACGGTGGCAAAAAGACATATCACATGCCACGTGTTGCTCCACCTTTCCATAGTGAACAGTCAGTACTGAATCTCACATGAACAGAGTCTGAAAATGATGGATGAAAGAGAAATAAGTTTGGGCCTTATGATTAAATGCGGCTTCTCCACTGAGTACCAGGGCAAAGACTCTCTGCAAACATGTTCAAAATGTATTTTAAGGGCCTCAGAGGCACACAAACCTCTTGTGGATCCTCTGCATGGGGTTAGTTTCATGACCTCTGATTTTTCCCTAGAAAAACAGTGACCAGACGTGTTCCTCAAAACACTGCGGCGTTGTTATTACAGTGGCATGTGTGGTGCAGTCTGATGTACACATCCACTGATAGCAATGGAAAAACGTCCATTCAATTAAATGGGCTGGAAGCCAGGCCCACAGTGAAGCCTTGTCTGTAGCTGTTACTGCGATGGTGGATTCTATAACAACTCTATCATAAAACACTTTACAAAAGAGTCATGAACTCTGGGAAAGAGAAAGGCTTATATATTCTGTTTAAACAGAGGAAGTTGCTCAGTGACTTGGCAGCAAAGCATGGCCCCCAGTTACGGGTAACTGAAGCCAACATCAGAGAAACTGTATAAGCAGATAGTTAATATCAAGGCTCACATCTTTCCAGTCTGTTACTGATTCTTACGAGTATTTCTGAGCTGGATCTAGAGATGGATAAGAGGAAAATGAAAGTGATGTGTGATGAGGGTGACAGCCCCCTGCATGCAGAGAGCCTGGGCATAGCTTCGTGCAGTCCATCGGGTCACTGTTTGAAATTGCATTTTCAGTGAGATCAATAGCTAAATTCTTCTTGATGTCAGTGGGGCCAGAGTTGCCCATTTTGGACTAATAAAATGTCAGAGGGTGAAGTAGCTATCACAAAAAGAAAGAAAGAATACAAATATAAATAGAATGAGGACAAATGAATAGCTGACAAATATTTTCTCCTGGTGGTATGGAAGATCTACAAGAAAAAAACACCATGTAAGGAATAAGCTAATCCCCCTGTTTCTGGTTTTGGATGGTAAATAAATGTCTGAATAAAAGGAGAGAGAGGAAATGAGAGGCAGGAACACATAACATTTCACTCAGAAGGGTCTGAATCTTGGCTAGGAGAAGGCTATAGTGTAAAATAATTTTCTTTTATTCTCAGGCCAAGGTTTAATGGAATGGAGGCTTTAGTGACAATACTGGCTTAAATAGGTGCCTTTCTTGGCCTCTTATTTCCACTCCTGAGCAGCAGCACACAATGCCCCTGCTGCATTAACAACTGTTTGCGGACCCATGCTGCAAACAGGCTCAAGTAACTGATCAAGTTTAAAAATAAAAGCTCTGCAGGAGTGTTAGGAAGTTGTTGGAAACCTGGTGATGCCATCAGACTTGGCACAGGCATAGACCCAGTGACACCAGCATGCTTGATCCGTCTTTGGATGTTCCCTGGATTTGCCAGGGAAGACAGCCCTCCTTCTCCCCATCCTCCTGACCGCAGAGGCAGGTATGATTAGGGAGACAGGTTTGGTACACTACCCTGCGTGAGCTGTAATCAAGCTCAGGACTGTCTGGCATGCAATCCCGATTGCGTGATTCATGTGTCTTATTCTCCCTTTTCTCATCTATTATTCTCCTTTTTGCTGTGCTTTGTTTCTCCTTTTTTTCCAGCCCAGGCTTCTTCCAGACAAACGACCCACCTCCAATTACTTTCCTTCATTTGCCCAGTTTTGTTACATCTGTACCGAATTTGGTATTTCTGGTACTGGTACCTAGGTAATACTGTCTTTACATGGTGTTCCTGGATATGGTAACTCAGGTACTGTTGGCCTTGCAAGGTGTTACTCCCTGAAAGATTCCTCAATGCTTCACTCTGGTTATCTGTGACTTCTAGCCACTGCTCACTTAACACCTCCTTAACCACCTACAAAATCCAGCCACCCCTTAGGGTGCCATCTGTAACTTCTCACAGCTTCTCACATTGTTATCTCTCAGGTCCTGCAATTTCTCATGTCCCGTCCAGCAGTTTCCCACGTCCCATTCCCTTAACTCCAGGCCATGGCTCAGCCAGTGGCCTTGTCACCTGCCCCCAGCTCTAAAAAGGAGGAAGGAAGGGGAAGATAGTGAGATAGTATTCCTCAGTGACTCACTATCAACCTGGGAGACTGCACTGAGCTGGGTTCCCCAGGGATCTCTCCTGGAGCCAATGCTGCTCACTAATTTCATTAATGGCTGATGAAATAGCTAAGATGCCTAGCAGTTATGCAGGCACCATGAAGTTGTGTAGGACTGTAAACCATCTCAAGGACCAGCACAGAATTCAGATTAGTCTTGTCCAGTTTGGAAAAACATTAATTGCAATCCAGTAAGGACAAGCACACTGCTCTGCCTGTCCATAGGGACCATCTGCACAAATGCAGGACAGAACACCCGGCTGCGGAGTAGAGTTTTGCAGAAAAAGGTTTGGTGGTTTAGTGATTACAGGATGGACTTGGATCAGTAATGACAAACTGCTGAGACAAAAGCACCCAATGGTGAGAGTATGCCATGCATAAGACGAGCAAAAATAATCCTTTCACTCTGTCGGGTCTAGTTGTGAAGATGTTGGTTTGTCTGCTCTGTCTAGTTTCAGGGACAGTTCCCCAAGACGGATGTGAGCTGGAGAATGTTTCAGAGGAGAGCAATGAGAACCAGGTCTAAGAAACAAGATCTGTGAGGAAATGTTGAAGGAAATGAAAATGTTTAGGCCAAAGAAAAGAAAAAATGAGGGAAAAATGCCAGCAGTCTTCAAATACATAAAAGGTAGCTGCACAGAGGAAAGAATAAACTGCTCTTTCATGTGCTCAGGGCACAGAGGAAGAATTAATGGCCACAAGGGAAGATTTAGGTTCATTGTGAGGAAAGCTTTCTAATGAGCTTTGGACAAAGCTCTCTACCAGCTTGCCTGGGGAAACTGGTGACGTTCCAGCAGGGAAAGTATTTGAGAACAAGATGAAGTAACATCTGTCAGGAGGGGTTAAGTACAACTGATCCTGCATTTAAGCTGTGAAATTTTCCTCATGAGGTCCCTTCCAGCCCTGTCCTCAGTGAGCCCGTGAAAGTTCCCGCAGCGAGACGAGAATTTGCTGGGTATGCTGTTAGCCTTTCTGATCCAAGCCATCAGCTGCAATCAGGGCCCCTTTGGCTGTTCTATTAGGAGGAGAAACTGCTGGTGGAATTGGGGCTCTGTGACAGAAATCTGCTTGTTTTCAAAGGTGGACAAAACCCTGTTGCACCAAACCCAGTAGAAACCCTACAGCAGAAGCCAACTTCTTTGCTTACAGTTTTCAGGCTCCTTTCAGCCAACTCTCAGATCAAAAATATCCCCAGAGGAGTTTCTAGCTAGTGTATCCCCAGTGCTAAGTCAAGCTGCATCTGGTGTTTTTTTACTGCCTTCTCTTTGAATTCTTTCCATCTTTCTGCTATTCCTCTTTTAGGGACACCCAAGACTTCACCTTCCTTTTTTCCTCCCTGCATCCCATCATCCTGCTGTATATATGTTTGCATTTTGGGAAGCATGCCTGGTTAGGTATAGATATTTCTTTCAATCTGTTCTTTCAGTAACTGGAAGTGAAGGTGGTTACTTAAACATGCACATTCAGAAAGATTCAATTCAAATCAAACCAACATTGTGAATGACTAAAAACTCCCCGCAAATTGTAAAATGGCAACATATGCAGGCGACAAAAATGACTTAGTGTTAGTCATGATTGTGAATGATGGTTTAGGTGGAAAAATGGTGAAGAGAAGTTTAACAGAGCTAGGTGAATGGAAAATAAGATATTTAGTCTAATACTGGCAGATGCTGGAGTGTGCATAGAGTTTTGAAATTATGCAGGTGAACTCTGCTTATACTTGAAAAAAAAACCCAAAACAAAAAGTCAGCTGCAAAACAGTTAGTGGCAGATGCTCTATTCCTGTTTAACAAGTACTTTCAGGCTTTTTTTTCCTGAAGAGCAGTGTCTCTTTCCTCACGTTAATGGAGATGATTCTTTTAAAAACACCAAGTTAAGCAGCAAAGAATAAAACATATTTATTCTAAATGGAAAGGCAATTACCTCAGTCATGTTCCCCTGGGCATAAAAATCTACATGCGCTACTCAGTGGAGCTACAGTTACCCACTTTTGCAAGTCATTTAGCACGTGGAATTGAGCTGTTTTTAATTGCTTGTTGAATTACCTGGGGTTTAGCTCTCAGCCCTTTCAGTTGTAAATTAGTTACAAGCTGAAGTAGGAAATACGGAAAAGCTGGGGGGTTCAAAAAAAGAAACCCTGAAAAGTACTTTCCTCGTCAAATAAGGAATTTCCAATTTTAATAGAAACAGTTCTCCCAGTGGAAAACCAAACTCACCAGGGGTGCAACATTCAGACCTTTAACAAGATTTTTCCTTTGGCTTCTCCTAGATGGAGGGAGAACAGCTTTTGGGTGATTTTGACTTAGTTGCTACCTACCAAAAACAATAGATTGTCTCAATGCTGTCTCCAGCTAACATGAAGGAACAGGTTCACGCTCACAATACCTAGTTTTGTTTGGAAAGATGAGATTAACTGAGATTTTGAAATGGATGGGTTTTCTTAAGTAAGAATCTTGTTTTGGATGTTAAGAAATCCATTCTGACCCCTGCTGTTAGTTTTGGGGAAAAAAACCCAAACCTTTTCAGCAGCAACAGCAATGCAATCCTGGGAGCTGATGGTATCATTGCAATACGTCAGTGAGTTGAAAACCAACTACTCGAGGCTGAACCAGACTTCACTGGTTTCTACAGTTCAGCGACTGAAACCCTCACCAAAGTCCAAGGCAAACCAGCAGGTATGAGTTTCAGCAGGGCTTGGCCAAAGCCCTGCAAGGGAAATCTTAGCTGTGCCTGCCACATTGTCTCTCGCTTGGGGACCTCCAAGTCCCTTCCTCTGCCCCGGTAGAAGTGAGGCAGACCAGCTCGTCTCCCTCCTCTGTGACCAGAAATAATAGTAACTACTTTTGTGCCTCAATCTCTTGCTCTTCCCATGCCCTTTTTTATGCAACGGTGCCTGAATCTCCAAGAGTTCAAACATTTCAACCTTCTATGCACCTGAAAATCTCTTCCTGTGCCCTTTAAGCAGTCTCCCTGTCCACAGCACTGTCCCTGTGTATTTGCGCTGATGCTGTGTTGGGATAGCAATGATGCTCCTGTGTCATCATGTCATCTCCACAGGCATGCAATGACAAGCTTTTGTGTAGTCCTAATGTGGAAATTTGCCCTCTGCTCAGCCAGATGTACAGCCATACACCGATGAAGAAGAAAGGAATGTATCATGAACTGGAGGAAAGGGGCTGCTGCTAGCAGAGGGGAAGATTTTTAATATTTCAGACACTGGGGAAGCTGTACCCTCAAAAGCAACCCACACCCAGGCTTCAGAGCCCTGTAAAACAAGGGTGTGATGGCAAGTAAAAGCAAAGCCAAGTCCTGCACTGAGGACACCACTTAATACTTTCCAAATGTGCATGTTTTGTTCTGCCATACTTGTTTGCTAAATTCTAGCATGATGCAACTTGGAGCAGCTGGAACCTTTAAGTCCTGTGGTGACCCTGGCCTTCCTAAAATCAGAGCTTTCAGCACCATGCTGTTCCTGGTTGCCACAGGACTCGAGCTCCTCCTCATCTGGCAACAAGGCCTGTGTAGCTGCCACCAGAGACTTCAACACCTCTGTGTCTCCCTGGGTTGCCACAAGCCTGTACCTTGGCGGGCTAACTCCCTGCTCTGCCCTTTTTTACCAGGAGAGACAAAGACATACCCTCCTTCAAGTGCTCCAGCTCCATGCTCTCGTTACCTTTGAGCCTCAGTGGCTGTTTATGATGGATTTCTCCAAGTGCTTTGTACCCAGTGTGGGTGACTAAATCCCATCCTGGGGAAGGTGATACCAGCTGTTCCCACATGCCAGAGCTAAGAGCATACTTTGTATCCCGCTTCGTGTTGCTTCGTCCCAGAGTTGCTAGGATTCTGCTGCCCAGCAGGACATCGCCTATCTAAACCAACCAAGAAATCCAGGATTCCACCTCGTTTGCTGCTCACAAGCAATGAGGCTTGGCAAGTGAGTCAGAGGAGAGTGAGCATGGGCTCTCAGCTGGAGGAGCACAGATGCTACATAGAGACCCTACACAGCGAGGTCCAAAACAGGCTGCGGCAGGGAGCATCACCAAATGGTAACACACTGAAGGAAGAACAACCATAATCAAGCGTCGGGCGGAATACAGTGGAGGGGCAGCCAAGAAAATCAGTCTCCATACGCTACCGCTTTCGCCAAGCTAGCTCCTATAGCACGTGCAGCATACAGACTCTCCAGGCTCTGCCGGGCTCTGTGTTGCTCTGAGCTGCTGACTCCTGCGATGAAAACTCAAGGAGGAAGAAGTCCAGTCAGCACATACATTACATCACATCTTTATTTTCATTTTCCCCTGCAAATTTAAACTGGCTTCTCCCCACCCACCCCACCTCCCCCCCACCCAGTGTGATTCAAATACCAGTCTGAGGAGGTCATTCAGAGGAAAGGTTTGTTCTTTGCTTATCTGGCTGGACACCAGCGTTAAGCTTTGGACGCGGCTGTGTTTTAAGACCCAGCAAATGCACAGTTTAGTCATCCTGCACAAAGGTGTGGCCTCCTCTTTCACTGTTCTGAAGTGGAGCAAGCAATGATGTATATTTTTCTACACTGATTTCGCTATCGCCAGCAGAGTTAACAGCCCCGCAGCACCCTCAGGTCACGAGTGGTGACCTTTTCACCCTGTGGCTGATTAAAAGCTCATAGACATTGCTGGAAAGTCTCTGTTTGACTCTGATAGGCGCTGGAGCAAACCTGCACACACCATAAAACCCTCATAGTAGGGTGCAGCTGCACATCAGACAATGTTCAGAGCAGGGATGAAATGCAGGCTTATGTCCTCAGTTCAGCGGATCGTTGCTACATGCACTCACTGGGGAGAAAGGGTGTGCACGAAGTCAAGCAGGGGGAGATTTACTGAATAGGAGGGCCCCGCTGTCCCGTCCCATTAGCCACGTCTGCTACCACACGTGTGCTCTCAGCCGTGTGATGTAGTAGCGGCCACGTAACTCCTGAGTGACCCCTGCTCTCCATCCTCACAACAGCTGCATCCAGCTCTATATGCATACGGAAATGCCCCCGTGGAAGTCATTTCAAGCCCGTTATAGCTGTGACCTTGCAGAGTCCAGCTCAGCAAGCTGGCAGGGCCGGCAGTGCTCTGAAGTGGCTTTGAATGCAGAAGGGGTCATTGTAAAATTCCTCTTTCCTTTCTAGTTATGTCTTTCTTAGAGTAAGTTTTCAACATGGCTTAGGTCCAGCTGGCTCTCTGAGGAAAGGAGAGTCTTTCCACACATAAACCTGCTTTGAACTTTATGATTTTTTTTTTTTTTAATTGACAAAGTTAAACACATCAATTGTCAGCTGGTTTAACGACAGAAGGGAGAGGAAAGAGAGCTGTTTAGGCATGTAAGACCTCTTGGTAAAAACAAAATGAGCCCAATGATCTCTGCAGGCAATGTGAATGCAAATAAAGAGGGTTATTTTAAGAACTCAATAAGTAATCAAGTTCCCATTTAGTCTGAGCTGATCACAAGCAAATGAAGAGTTCCTTCAGTTTCAGATCATGCAGCCTTGGGAAGTCACAGTCCTGCAGTGCTAGCCTTGAAAGTAGCTGCAGCCTCTCTGTGACAGATAATTTGAGGACAAAGGGAATAAAATAGGAAGCATACCACTTTGTTGATGTGTGATGTGTGTCTTATCTGTTACAGAAAGCGTTCTCCCACAGTGAGGAAAAAGGACTGATCTTCACTGGCACAGCAAAGCTTTTCTGCCAACACTCTTACAAAGGGTCTGAAGTAGATAAAAACCACCTCCAAAATCCATCTAGATCATCCCTGCCTGGTAATGTGTTCAGGAACATTTTTATGAGGAATAAGGACTATAGACATCTCTTTGAAAGGAACTGATAGTGCCACTGTTTCCAAGAAAAATTACTACCGAGGCCACTGCTTTTGCTCTAGTGCAATAGGTAAGGATGGACTAGCAACAAAATAAAAATATGACTGTGACTACAGTGCACCTATCTGGGTTGGTAGCAAGAGATTTTTGGTGACAGAACAAGGGATTTGATGGAATGTAAACATCTGAAACAGGAAATGCCAGGTTCAGCTCTGATGTAAGCAGCATAGATCTTAGCCAGCCATGTGTTTTAAGCACTCCCTGAAATAAAGCCATGCCCTCCTCTGGTGTGCAGCTATGTAGCCCCAATGCACTAGGAGCACAAGGCTCTTGCTGGGTCTTACTAGACACTGGAGCACAGCTGCAAGGTCCCACATTGAGCTGGGTAGCTCTACACTAGCTCTCCAGGGACTGGGGAGGAAGTTGCGTTTCCCTCTGGCCCATCAGGGCAACTGGGCCCATAAAAGGGAACAAGAGTCCACATAGCACTTTGTGAGCTTGCCTCTACCACCCTGGAAAAGCCAGTGGATTCCTGAGCTCAATGAAATTTAGAACTGACCTTGTTTTAGCCTCTCATCCAAGATAAACCAGCTAATTCAATCTGCAGGTCTGACTAACTTGAGTCAGAGACTTTTGTACCCAGACAGACAGCGTAATTGCGTAATAATTCAATTGAATTTCTGTTGAAGATGTATTCCTAGAGTAAATACAATTGTTCAGACATGTAACAGGAATTCAGAATGAGCATAACATAGGAATATAGTTATGTTGAGTGATCTTCCTGGATGTTTTGTAGCTGTACACAGATGACAGAGACGCCACATCTAGTGACTGAGGATTTATCTCTGCATCTTCCCAAGGTGAGGACTGACATAAAGAATTTTTGAGTCTGGTCATCTGCATGGAAAACAGGAGTAAATGGGCAAAAATACACAATGAAGACACTGAAAGGAGTTTTTGGGAAAGCTAAGTTACTATATCTTTTATTTTAGTTTTGTTCTGCTGTTCTAAAAGTCAGATGAATTAGTCGATAGCCTTTGTTTTGTGTGTGTGTGTCTGTGTGTACATATAGGTATCTCTCTGCATGTACTGATGTACAAAATTTGCCCAGAACCTGCTTCTCAGAACCAGCAAACCATTAGTGCCGTGTCTATTGAATAGAAGAATAATTACAGTTCATTAGTAGACTGGGCACTCTGTTCTCTTTCACTTCAGAGCATTGCCTTTTCTTTCTATCAAAGCAATGATATATCATGTTTAAAAAAAATAAGCAAAAAGTCCATTATAACTGTAAATGCCAGTAAGGAGGAAAAAAAAAACCAAACAAACAAACAAAACAAACACTTTTAAGCCTAGAGAAATCCTCGTCTTCTTAGAACTTTGTGGGTAAAATCTCAGACTTACAGAAGCCAAAGGCTTCTCCCACTCCTTTTAGTGGGGCCAAGATTTCAATATGCTTTGTGTATTCTCAGTGTGTATAACTTTATCCCTTCTAAAGAGATTTATAGCAGGCAGGAGAAACTACAACACTATAAAATGTTGGTGTGTACATACAAAGTGAATTAGTAGACACAAAAGATTTTGGCACTTGAAGTCGGGTTTGAAAATGTAGCCCTTTATCAGCTTGAGCAAATGCACGTAGTAAATCCTGATAATTCCCGTAGAACTGCTCGCACATTTTTGAGAATGTGGTTTCTGTGTATTACACTCTTTGCTTGTCTAGAGGCAGTCTGCAATCAGCAGCAGCTCTGTCTGAGTGAGGACTTAAGACTGCATCCCTGTAATGCATTACAGAATATTCTGCTCCTGACGTATTATGTCCACAGACAGTAAGTATAGATGTTAAATCTGGAAACTTTCTGTAGGGATTTCGATTGATTTTCCATACACAAAAATACTACCTATACATTCAAACACGAGCTCTCATTTGCAGAGAATCACACACCTGAGCACAACACAGAGTTTTTAAATATTATGCCATTAATTTTGCATGAAGAGGAAATGTGATCGGAGTATTCTAAAAAAGTCAAACTGTGACTTTAAACAAACAGTCCAGCATTAAATGGATACATCTGAGATCCCTCCTGGTAATAAAAGATAGAAATCATGTTGACTACTACATAGATGGACTCAAAATTAATCTTGAAAATGATCTTTAAGCAACCTGAATTCCCCGGTAGTTATGAAACTCAAAGTTGACTATTGATCAGCAATGAAAACTCATTTCTAAATTTCAGGGTATCCTGTGAAATGTAAAGGCCAGTTGACTGGCAGATTAGTGTAAAACTGGCTCTGGATTTGCTTTCGTAGTAGGTCAGAAACAGACTGACTTTGACCGTGGCACTGGCATTGCCAGCTTCTCATCCATGAGTTCAGTGCCTGGAAAACAGCAATAGCTTCAGCGGAGGCATTTCTGAGAATTGTCACATTCTGCTTGACCCCACAGCCCTTTTCTGCCCACCCAGTGACACCAGCCACGCATGGAATGGTGCCGTAGTGGCTTGCCTGCTGCTGTATCCCTGCAGGCAGCCGGGAAGGGGCTTTACTGGGGAGCAGGAGCCAGACACAGGTTGTTCTGGACCAGGCTCCAGAGTCCTGTCAGGGGAGATGCAAATGCTTCATTAAACAAACAAACAAACAAACAAAAAAATCAATTATGATCCAGCTAGCATAAGCCAACATTTTCATTTCAAACAGCCCCAAGGAAGCTACGAATTGCCGGCTGCTGTTACTAGACGTTTCAGGGACACAATGCAGTATGTAAGGATGCCTCCAGCTCACTCTGGGCACACACCTATGAAGTGACTGTGGGAATTGTGTGCCCCTGCTTGGGTAGAAATGAGCTCTTCACCACTCTGTGGGGGCCAGGCACCTGCTGTGTGCCATAGAGCTCCCTCTGCAGCTGGCTGGCTGTACCTTGACTCCAGCTGAGAAAATCTGCACGCAGGAAGCACACAACAAACTCACCCAGCAGCCCACCATCATTTGATGGACTTGCCCCTGCGCTGCCTCTCCCTGCGCCTGCTCCCATGACTGTGGGGCTGAGTGCCTGGACATGGGGAAAGAAAGGGACGAGCCTGTGAACCTGGTCTGCCTCCCTGAATGTAGCAGGCGGGTGACCTCTGCTTTGCTGGCTTACAGCCACTGGGGTCCAACATGGGGCCGATAAGCTGGCCTGGCTCTGGGGCTGCATGGGGAGGACAGTCCCTGTGGAAGCCTGCCCACCCCAGGGGCAAAGCTGGTTTTTCCTGCAGATAAGGACCAAACAAATCATGTTGGTTTCAAGGCAGCACATTCATCTCAGATGGAGCTAGCAGTGGTGAGAAGCTGGTGGTGAGGGAGCTTGAGGGGCCACAGTGCAGCAGTGCAGACCTCTCCAGGCCTTCCCAGCCACCATAAGGGAGGGAGGGCTGCGGCAGCCTTGGCAAAGGACTGAATCTGAAACCCTCTCCATGAAGGCACCCCAGTGGAGAAAACACTGACTACAGATGATGCCTGATCACCCACAAAACAGCAAGCACAGCAAGCGACTGTGCAGACACCCACAGGGCTCAGGGCCCTTCGCCTCTGCTGCGGAACACCTTCCCTGCCAACGGACCCCAGGGATGCGATAGCTTAATGGCACTCGAGTCTTACTGCCTTTCCACACCCAATTTCACTAAAAATGGGGTTTATGAATAGCTGTGCTGCAGTACTTGGTAAAGGACAGATTGGAAGTGCAGAGAGCGGTGACTTCGTAGGCAAACAGAGCGGCCATTATGTGCTTAGCAGTGTCCAGGGCCCTGAACATTAGGGTCTGTTTTATGGAGGGAATAAATACAGGCCAGAGGGGTGAGGTTATTCTGTCCTCACTGAATAAAGCTCCACAACTTCTTTAAATACTGTCTAGTCAGTGACCAGAGAGACCTCACCGAAAGAGACTCTTCCAGCTCTTTCAGACAGACTACTTTTCAAAAGTAAAATATTCAGGCTTCTAATAAAGGCATTAATCTCAAGTGCTGCCCATGCGTTTACCTAAATGTCTATAAACTGTCAAACTGTAAAAGCAAAATGTTTTATTTAATTCCAAAATAGGCTTGCATAACCTTAACCCTCCAGCTTGGCGAAAGAAAAATATCATGCATATAAAACACACTATCCAAGATCCAAAGGCAGTACAGTTTCAGCCTCAGGCTTTTCCACAACTGTTGTGCTTGGGGCGACAATTAAACTTTGAAAACTTTTCAACTTTGAAAAGCAATATTTTTAAAACTAGAATAATCCTCCAAAATATTCTGACACAAGCTATTATGTTTACTTTGCATAAATCAATAAGGAACATTTCTATACCCACTGAAGAACTTTAAACAGGATTCAAGGTGCTGCAGAAAAATTCACCGCCTACAGCATTTAGGCCAAGGCAGCATGGGAGTGTTTCGGTGACAGGCAGAGGTACACGATGGAATTAGGCAGGGGAGAGATTTATTTTCTTCCATTGTAGGAAATGGATTTCCTAAGATCTTAGAGCTATTGAAACATGGTTCCTAACACTTAACAATCTAGGTCATACATTATGTACATGGTACTCCCTTGCATATCTTACAGAGGATTAAAATGATTAGTAGATATTATAAGAAGTTGCTGACATGAACAGTGTGTGCTACAGATGGTTATAAATGCATCAATAGGAGCCTGATTCTAAAGGTCTCACTGATCAATGGTGTCTGTCTTCCTTTTTTTCTAAACACAGTGAAATACTTTGAGAGTTGAGGAAGGTTTTCAGTCTAGTCAACACTTAGGCATCGAGTAACTGATCATTAAATGAACAACAGAAAGCTATCAGGGCAAGTACATATACTGTTAATATATGAAAGTAGCATGATTAGAAGAACTATCCTGACACCCCCGAGTAACTGATCATTAAATGAACAGAAAGCTATCAGGGCAAGTACGTATACTGTTAATATATGAAAGTAGCGTGATTAGAAGAACTATCCTGACACCCACCACGCTCATGTTTCTGGGATGGGGCAGAAAGGCAGGCGTACATCCATACGTGCAGCCTCTCCACTAGCTTACCTTGCCAGGAGTGGCTGTTCACGGGTGTTTAGGGAAGGCATACACAGAACAGTGTTGGTAAAATACGCTCTATCTTCCCCAGCAAGCCATCTATACTTCCAGGGACCAGACGGTTAGAGACCATAAGAAGCATTTTAAATCACAAATTTAGAGAAGTCAAGGGTCTTTCTTTAATGTTTGCTCTGACTGCTTGCTTCCCAGATAAATCCTTCCATGCTTTAATTCCCAGGATACTTTACTAATTTTCACTTGTGGAACTATTTCAGTTCAATCTGAGTTTAGAGCAACAATTTCTCCGCCAGGGACCAGACGGTTAGAGACCATAAGAAGCATTTTAAATCACAAATTTAGAGAAGTCAAGGGTCTTTCTTTAATGTTTGCTCTGACTGCTTGCTTCCCAGATAAATCCTTCCATGCTTTAATTCCCAGGATACTTTACTAATTTTCACTTGTGGAACTATTTCAGTTCAATCTGAGTTTAGAGCAACAATTTCTCCGCACTCAACTCCCCACTTCTTGCCCTGCCCCATGATCGGGAGCAAACTGTGACACTGAGTACACAGGGTGCTTTTTGGCTACTTTTATTTCTTGTTTGCACAAAGATGATAGACAAACCTGTGCTCTGAGGGTCCTGACCCACCCTGGGTTACGGCTGCTCCTTCGCATCAGTGCAAGCATGGCCATATGCACAAACAGGACATTTGCTCCCATGTAACTGATCAATTCGTATACCAAGAAGGGCTGATTATGAAAACAGTTTAAACTATTTAAACCTTCTTGAAGTGGTATTTCTTTCTGCTCTTTCCAGGCAAGAGAAGAATTATGTTCCCCTTTATATGACAATTTTAAAAGAAGTTGGTTCAAAGCAAACAGTAAAATGAGCTTAGAGGAATTCCTGACTCTATCACAGAATGATGTATGTAGCCTTCTGAAATATCTGCAGTTTGTTAGAATCAACAAATTGCCTAAAGAATCAAACCACCCACCAGACAAATAATTTCTGGTTGACACAGTATTATGGTTTCCTTGGGCTCCATCTGCCCTTCGCTGGTTTGTCTTACACTCATCTTACAAATTCTCTGAAGCAAGGAACATCATCTTACCCTGATTGCAGTGTCCTCAGCACAAATAGGTCCCACCTAAGGCTGGCGGGTGTTTTCACCACAGATATACTTGCAAATATCAGATTTACAGTGGAGCCTCCATAGCCCTTCTTGAGGTTATGCAGCTCTGCTTCCCTTACCTTTTCAGTCTGATTTACAAACTACACTTATTCTGGGGAGTTTCTGACAGCAACTTGTTTTTTAGCAAGGACTTAAGCCCATGAATTGTTTCTGTTACGCTGTACTGAAATGCCTTCTTGAACAGGGGTGGACTGAAGCCCATACATACACATTTTACTGTAGGTTTTTTAAAACCCACTTCCTGGAAGATATGTTGCCTGTCATACTCCTCTCTAGCCCGTAATTTCATGTGCTTTTGAACCAGATTGTTTCTCTGAGGTGACATGGTATCCCTACCAGAGTCTGCAGTGGGCTGCCAGCCACTTTGCTAGTGCCCTCAGGGAGCAAGTGTGACCACATGCAGAATGAACCAGGCTTCCTACCCTGGGCCTTGAGTTACTGGAGCTGCAAACACTGTACTTCGCATTATTCATGAAAAACAGGCCTTTCCTCAAGATCCCTTCTGCCAGCATCAGTGTCCAATATGAAGCATTGACTGCATATGATACTGTTCTTGCTGGGATTATTACTAATATGCATTATAATAAGAAAGCTGCTCCCTATTCCTAATGAACAGAGAGGATTTAAACTAGAGAAAACAGGTGATTCATGTCTCTTACTGGGAAGAAAGACTGACATATGCTGAGCATATTTTATCCTCTCTTGTGAAGTTGTAAAGCTTCCTCTGTAGACAAGGATCACTAAGAAGAAAATGCCTTTCTTTGCTCTCCCTTCCCCCCCAAATGGAAACCATTTGATCCTTCCCTATGCTGTAAACAAAGCTGCCTGTGTGCAATTGAGAAGAGCTGTTCAAAGATGTGAGATGTACAACTGAAGTCAACCACAGAAAGAATGGCTGAGGCTTGGCTAAATTTAATTAAAAGTCATTCCCTTGCTTAGGCTGGGAACCCAGACAATCTAAAAATACTTTGGCTCTTTTTTCTGACTTTGATTTTAGGCATGTGCTCTGTGTTTATTTCTTTTTGGTGACAGAAAATGTTACCTAAGAAGTTGTTGGTTTTATTTTAACACGGGCTTTTCACAAATGTTTTCCTGAAAGCTGGGCCATAGATTTTACAACAGCTGGGGAACAGCATATGTCTTATGCATTGGTAAGGTAAGTTATAATATACAGCCATTTGTCTGATGAAAAAAAATGCAGGTGCCTGGTGTATGGCAGGATTTTTTTAGGCTGCAGACGAGCTAAATAGCTGAAGCAAAATTCTTACCCTTATTATTTCCAGCTTGTCACACAATTCTGATGGCATAAGCTCAACTTCTGCAAAATGGTCCCAAAAGGGCCCACGCCCAAATTTACCCTTTGAGCAGAAGGACTAGATTGTAAAACAGCCAAAGATTGCTGTTTTACACCACACTGACGTCCTTGCATCTGCAACACTGCCATCGCTGAGAGATGCTCTGATCCGATCTTTCTGGCTAAGTCTGAAATAAGTCAAGAGGAATTCTCCAGCTGCCCCAAGGTGATTTTGTTTTGAGGCCTGTGTCATAAATACATATTGAAGATCAAGGAATCCAAAGGATGCAAGCTGAAAAGTTTTCAGTAAATAGGTTCACTGTCCTTATTAGAAACATAGAAGCAGAAAGCAACTTTTTATAACAGTTTTTACATTGCTGATTACTCCTTTCAGTTTTATTAACTACTGAGAAAGGAAGAAATGACCTGCCAGTCATACTGGCATATAAAAACAAATATATTTGAAATATTTATTTCTTCCCAAACATGGCCATGAAAATGCTGTCTTTGTAACCAAAACTTGGAATGTCAACCAAAATGGTGAGTCAGTTTCAAGTTTTTATAAGCTTTATAGCTGATTGGAAACAAGATTATATTTTCAACCTTTTTAGCTGAAACTGTTCATTGAAATGAAATTTCTAGACCTAAATGGCAAATTTTGCATATTATATGAGCAACAGCTCATTTTTTTGTGCATATTACGGAATCACAGAATCACAGAATGGTTTGGGGTGGAAGGGACCTTGAAGACCATCCAGTTCCAACCCCCCTGCCATGGGCAGGGACACCTTCCACTAGACCAGGGTGCTCAAAGCCTCATCCAGCCTGGCCTTGAACACTTATATAAAAGTAAGCATCTCACAGTATGGCTGTAATACATACATCACAATCCAAGATATTATGAAAGAAGAATGCAATTAAAATAAAACTAAAAAAAAAACCCAGAACCAACTAGTGAGTGGACAGTGGTGTGACAAGAATAGGAGATAGCACGACTCATTCTTTTCTCTCATAGTCTTAAACTGAGACACTTATTCTCACTCTTGCAAAACATTGGTCTTCAGGGGATTTTCACAGAGCACTTAACATACTGCCACATCATTTTCCTAAAATGCTTTCAGTGTTTCTCTTAGGAAATGAGGGCTCTCCTATGGGTGCTCTGCCTGCCTTTTGGGAGTGAGCTTCTCAGAAAGCTCTAGGAAAGAAGTCTTCTCACTCCAGCTGTTGCAATGACTCTGGACACCCAGCACTCCTCACTTCTGACCTTTTGGGTCCATTTCCCAAGCCCAGACACTACTGCACTAATAAAGGCGCTCCTCCAAAACAGTTCCCTCTGGAGTTAGCTCTGCAGTCCTAGCATCTGCCTGCGCTTCCCTTCTCCCAGCTTCTTTCCCCTGGCTATTTTCTCAGCCTCTTCCGGGTGCAGCAGCAGCTGGAGAAGCAACTGCTGCTCTGACAAATGCATTTACCTCCATTTGGCCAGTCTGCAGAGCTGTGCATGGTTGGGAGAGCCCTGCTGAATATATGCACCCAGGTACCGGTGGTACACCTGCACAGAGAGCTGCTGCATTGCGAATATGCTTTGAAACCTGGCGAGACAGCCACAACCTGCAAAGTAGTGTCACACCCTTCTCAGGGATATCACCATCCAGGGGAGGCACAGTGGCTGGGGTCTGATGTTCTGGGCTGCCCAGGAGGGCACCAGCAGGATGACCCTGGAGGCTCTGGGTGAAAGCTGCTACCTATGGGGACAATGGCAGGAAATGCCGGGGTGTCAGGCTGCCCTCCTAGTCCACAGCTCCTTAGCCACACCAGCAGCCCCAGCCTTACAGGGACTGTGTGATACACCCCTGTGCTTGGCTCCTGCAGCAATTCCCACAGGTCGGAGGTTTTGCCACATCTCCTTGCCCCACAGAGCAGCTGGGAGGTCACAGCCCTTCCAGAACAAGAGCCACACCAGCACTGCTACACAGCTATTGTGCATCCACTCGAGCTACCTGCAGCCAAGCTGCGCTGGGTACTGGAGAAGCCCGTGGGGGTGGTGAGGAAGGAGCTAAGAAGCGGATGAGCCTCGGCAGGACTAAGCTTCACAGCTGGGGGTCTGTCAGAGAAGGGATATGCTGGGGGTGTCAGCTACAGTGCCAGCTCTGCCTGTATGGCCCCACAGCCTGCCCTGCCCGCAGCCCATACCCACCCTTCCACACAGTGCAGCCACATATCCCTGGAGTAGTCAGCGTCTGGGGGGCAGAAGAGCATAACCCTATCCTAAGGGTTAGGGTTCGGGTTATGCCAGTAAGTCGCTCACACCTCTCCCATTGCCATCCGTGGGTGTTGTGCTTGGAAAGCTCCTTCTCCCATCAGCAGTGGGCCTCCCACACGCTCAGCTCGTAAAACTCCCTCTCCACTCCTCCACCCTCCTATTGCCTTCAGCCGCTGTGGCCATGTGCTCTGGGGAGGCATCACAGCTTTCCCAGGTGATGCAAGCAGTGGTGGAATAAATGCAGTAAAAACTTGATTAAAACACGCTGCCTTCTGTGAAAGCAGGCCCTGAGCTCTGAATGGAGACCAGACTGCAGAGGGGTTCAAAGGAGAAAAGAAAAACACTAGATTTTACTTTTTTCTGCTACAAAAATATATGAATAACCACACTTACACTGAGCACATACGCACACATGTGGAAAGACTTGAAAGTAAAGTACGATTAAGACCCTCAGCACTGACAAAGCAGAGCAGTGATGGGCAGATGTTTCACAGGGCTGTTTTGTACACTGGTATCGTGGCAGGAGGGAGTCACACGGTCACCGAGACTCTTTAAAAGACCTTTTGTGGATCAATGCTATACCCCTGGGAGTTTTCTCCCATTCTCATTGCCCTTGAATATATAGGAGATCATGAAATGCAAAGAGATGATGTGACTTGCCCGATCCTGCATGCTAGGTCAATATTACAGTCCAGAAACGGCCACAGGCATAGCTTGTGGGATGGTCAGTCTCTGCATGAACCGAAATAAATTACTTAACGTGACATAAAGGTCAGGGAAAATATGTTAGATTAGTTTCCATAGTACTGGCTGCTCAAGTACTGAAAACTGAGAAATCTGAATCAAAGACACCAAAACCAGCTGCTGTAAAAAAAAAAAAAAAAAAAATAGAGTGCAGGTAAAAGGAATAGGTATGTTGCTCAGGGTCTCCTCTCTTGGCATTTAAGCTGAACTTGGCATGGTCGCACGCCAGGGGAGGCACAGAAATTTAGCGCAGTCTGTCAAGTCACATCGTTTGCTCCCAGCTCATACTTGCCTCCAACGCCCCTGCCCAGTGCTATCAGGGAGCTCCACCGGCCAGATTGCATGGGCTACCCTGAGCAATGAGCCATGGACCAGTCGCACACGGACATGTCAGAAATAATAACACGCAGCAGTACGCCGTGCCCCAGCAAGCTTCCCTGCAAAGTCCCCGCCGTCCTTGCAGCCTGGAAGGGCAGCCTGTTGCCTGCAAGGCAGCCCCCAGGTCACTGCCAGGTCGGAGAAAGACCCTCTGATGCCTGGGAGACACAGCACCCAGGTGTACGGACCTTCTATCTTTCTTGTTTTCCTGCGTATTTTTTAGACTTTCCCCGTGGGGAGAAAAAGCAAACACTACCTTCTTAAAACAATAAGATTTTGCACCTCTGGGGGCAGAAAGTGTCTTTCCAACAGATGTGTAATCTCCTCCCAGCCAGATGTTATGAGCTGAAAATATTTCCCTTTTGGGTGTTCTTTTTTACTCCCTCTCTGTGGCACGGTAAAAAAAAAATGACCACAATAACTTTCTGCCTCTGTTTTTGCTGGTCCCTGGTAAAGGGTGTGCAGCTGGCTGGGATCCTGGCTGGTTAATCACAGCAAGTGAGGCTTTAACCTTTAGATATCTGAGAAGGGGCCACCCACACCAGTTATAAGGCTTGAATTTATGGCCATGTTACAATAGAGAGCTTACGGCAGCTTTTTCCTACCATTTTTGTGTTACTGCCATGTTGAAATCATCCTACATAAAAACTGTCAGAAGACTTGCAGAAAACGGACAGGAAAGGGGAAAACAAAGTAATATTTGAATTAAAAATAACCTAAGAAAACAAATCAAATTATTCCAGTAATAGGTAACACCTTGGATCTAAGGAACATTGAGATAAATGTCAAGTACTCTCCCCCAAAAGCTGGAACACTTAGAGCAGGTGACTGTTTTTTTTCCAAGCAGTAAAATCACAGAGAAATGCAGTTCTAGGTTAACCAAAGCTATTCACAACTTCAGGTCAAACTGTCATACATTGTTTCAGGGTTTTTTTTTTTTTTAAAAGGGGGAGGGGAAAAAAAAGCATTCAGAGAATTTAAAATGTTTCAGCTTCTATTTTCACAATGGCTTTTTCAGCTTCTTCTTTCACAATGACATTTTCATTTCAAATTGACCTTAAAAAAGGTTTTCAAAAAAGGGATAATACATTTGAATCATCCTCAGGCAATTCCCTCCTTTGTCCTCCCTTCCTTTACCACTAAGGATCCAAATCAACCCTCCAAACCTTTATTCCTTTAGCTGCATGGTTTCTAGAGGAGAAAGAGATCTTCCCAGAATTGGAGATCTTTTGCATACCAGCCACCTCATATTTTTTTCCTGAGTTACAGAAGTGACCAATATAGTTAACAGATCCCTTCGGACTGTGGACAGATCTAGTAAGTGCCAAACTCATTTACTCTGGAATACTCGCAGCAAATGCCAAGGATGCTCTCATTAATATTCCACAAAGGTTTTAGGATCAACAGTAGCATGCATAATAGTATTTAATGACAGCAGGGCTTTTTATCAGAATGATTTGGCCTCATCTGGCCCCTTTTGGCAAAATAATGTGCATAATAAGGTATGTTAATGTTAGGCTCTTTGGCAGGTCTTAGAAGATGAAACAGTACAGCTGGCGGGACGAAATGGGAGCAGCTGGAAGAGGAAGGCTTGGTTTCTACATATTAAAAAGTTTGACATTTGGTATCTGAAGGGAACATTGTTTGTTTAGAGCTAATAAATAACTTGCCAATGATGACAACCTGTAATGACAGCTTTTATTATGGTCTGGTTAATCCTTAAATTCAGCTTTGTCCTATTAGACCATCTGGTGTCAATTTTTTCTTTTTTTTGCTTTGCTAAGTGTCATGCACTTGAAAAGTTGTAGCCATGCAAATACCAAACGTATGTCTTGGAGTCATTGATTGCACAGGGAGGGGAACTAGCAGCAAGGGTCAGAGAAAGAGACGTGGAAATGTGCGCACAGAGCATCCGAGTGGGGAAGCAGGGATTTTGCCGTAGATCTAGTGTTCCTCCCGCCCAAGATGAGAGTCAGTGGAAACTGGCTTGTGTGCAGGTCCAGCTGAATGCACTTTTCTTCAAGCATTCGCATTTCTAGGCATGGGAAAAATGCCACTTTTTTTCCCACTGAATAAACATGGCCTGTTTCTGCCAGAGAAATTACAAGCTTCTCTCTCTACACACACATCAAACACGTCAGCACTAATGATTTCTTCAAAGCCTGAGGTGATAACCAGGCAAGGCCATACATATTCCTTGCAGCCACATCTGGTCACTGTGGATGTGGTGTTTCTGTGTCTCTCACTGTTTTGTACATTGTCAGATCTAATAATTCTGTCTGAAAACCAGTCATTTTCACAGATAACCTGCCAAGACGCCCAGTGTCTGGGAAATCCAGACAAAACGCCGTTGTTCATGTTCGAACCGACTACAATGCACACGTGGTGTATTGCATGCATCTTGGCAGCGACAGACTGGTTGCAAACGTGCCGTAGAGCTGATTTCCAGGTACACAAACAGCAGCAACCAGCGACAACTTCAACCCTCAGAGCAGAACATGTACTAAAGAAAAGAAGGAACAATAAAAAAATGATGACGAGGAAAGTGGTCTGGAAGGGACGACACCTACCTCATGTCAGGAGGTGTTTGGCAGTTTGTTAGTAGTTAAGGAAAAGGCTTGCTTGGCAGTGTGATGAGTTAGATGCACTCTTCTTTCAGAAACTTGACTTGCCAGGTTAGGAAGGAAGAGTAGTGGAGGGGAGTTTGGAAAGGAAGATGGTTGTGCCTAAGTCTGGAAGTTGCCCATTTCATAAAGCAGCCCATTGCATAGGACAGGAGTAAACACTGCAGAAGTTAATAAAAGGAAAACCAAACCAAACCAAACCAAACAAAAAACCAAACAAACAAAAAAAGAAACACTTCAGGTCACACTTAAAAACAGTGGTTTATAGAAAAGATTGTTTTGCTCAGAACTGTGCAGCCGATGATGTCTGAATTCAAAACCTTATCTCCAGCATGGTGACAGGACTATCCCATTTCCTTTAGTCTCTGGGCCCATGTTTTCTCACCTCACTGAAGAGGGCCATGCCAGGGATGCCCTTCTCTGGGCTGCTGAAGTGCAGCCATTCTGGAAACCACGGCTGCAGCACTGGTTGTGCTGGAAATGGATGCTGTCCATTCCCTCAGGGAACTGTAGTGGGCTAAAGGTGGCAGTTTGCTGGTTTTCAGGGACCTTGGGACAGGCCAGAGGAAGCCAAAACCTTGAAGAGTTATGTCCCACAGCACATCTTCCTAATCCTACGGTGCCTCAGACACCTTAGCAGACTTGTCAGTGCTATCCGGGTTCATGCTTCTGAACTATGTAGTTTGCACTTAGAAGTTCCACTGGATCTCTGCGTTGGGAACCAGTATTCCTGCCTGCACTATAGATTTCCAGCGTGATCCTGAGTGAAGTTACCAAGTCACGGAGGTGAAGGGCTCCAAAGTGGAGGATCGAGTCAAGGGACCCTTCCTGAAGTGGCAAAACTGCGGCTAAATCCACTAAGGAACAAGCTTTTAAAAGCACAGGGGATAGAGGGGAAGTCGCAGCTTTTCTCCCTGCCCCGAGCGGGCAGAGGGAGCTGCTAACAGGTGGCAGCTTTGCCCCAGCGTGAGCGGGTATGGGAGTTCAGGCAGCCAAACCCCCCATGGAAAGGGGCAGCCCACAGGGAGCGTGAGCGGCCCGCAGCGCGGGAACGGCGTGATGTGGCAGTTGGCACAGCAAGGCGGGTGGGGAAGGAGGGCTGGCAGGGCCCAGCTAGGGTGGATGAGGCTTTGAGCAACCTGGTCTAGTGGAAGGTGTCCCTGCCCATGGCAGGGGGGTTGGAACTGGGTGGTCTTTAAGGTCCCTTCCAACCCAAACCGTTCTGTGATTCTATGAACTTCTTTGTCCGACAGGGTTCCTACCTATAAAAAAGGAATTACAACCTTCCCTGTCCCAGACAAGTTCTGTGAGGTTGACTTCCCTCACATTAATTAACGCCTATCTGAAGAGCATTCAGCATATAGGATGTACTATAAAAACAAATGTTTGAGGACCAGAAAGAGTGATTTAGAACACTGTAGATAGTATATACTTTTAAAATATTCTTTAGCCTTCCCTTAGGGAAGAAATTAAAAACTTCCAAATGAATGGTTCAGCCTTCATCAGTGTGGGTTTCCTTTTGTTGTTTAATGAGTAAGATCCAAAGGAAGAACTGAGTGCCCTTTTCAGATAGTGTTCCATGTACCAGCATGTTTTTTCACCTGTTAATTGATTTCCATCGCATTACTCATGTCGGGAGGTACACATCACAGCAGCCTTCTCTGAATATTAAGTGCAGTGTATAAAAACAAGTCTGTCTACTGATCGTGCACTTAATCATATCTAATAATGCTTAAATATAACCACGAAGAGTAATTAGAATCAAGAGTGAACACCTTACTACTGATTTCACTGCATTTTTTGGTGAAGTTTCCTTTGAGATACCAATCAAGCAGAATATTTTAACACAGTGCTGCTTTACGAGTAGCCTAGAATGACCAGCAAATCTAAACCTATTCAGAAACAGGCTCTAATTAGGCCACTTAGATTAGTCAGGCAAAATCAATGTTTACATAAAAAAGGTCTTCAAGTGAAGGCCACAAAGTGAAAAATACTATCTTTTTTCTATCGGGGAAGATTAGATAGACATGCCTGCAAGGTTATCTACTGTATGCATTTCCATAAGGGCTGAGAAGGTGCTGAGCCAGCCCAGCTCAGTGGCATCTGACCCACCTCAGTGCTGTTCAGTCCGAGAGGAGATAGGCTGCAAGGAAACAGATCCTGCACAGGAAGGCACTTACATCACCTCGTGCAGGGTTTCCTGATAGCGTCACACTAGGAAGACAGCAGACAGATGATTCCTCTGCCATGCCACTCCATTCTGAGCAGGCTGATGACTCTCCTGGGGAGCCCTGCTCAGCGGCAGTCTGAATCTGCTTCAACATACAAGGAAATGGCATGCCAAAAAAGTCTGACTGTTCGTCTTTTTTGCTGTGGCCTGTCTCCACTGTCAGTCCCACAGGGATTCCCAGACACATGGAACCGGGTAAGCTCCCAGACTCAAGTACAAGGTGGGGGAGAGTTGCCAAGGGTCTAGAGATAACCTCCCCATCACGTATTTTCAAGCGAGAGTGATAGGCAGAAAGGACCCTGAGCATGACCTTCAGCACTGTGAGGTGGGGAGGTTTGATCTCTGGGAAATACCATTATCCCAGCCTTTAGGACCGGCTCAGTAATTGCTTTAAACTCAGGAAAATCTCCCTTCCCATGTGCAAGAGGAGTCCATTGTCTCCCACCTCTTAGTAAGCCCATGGGGGCAAGAGCCTGGCACTGTGGTGAAGGAATTAGCCTGTGTCCAGTGCACTCAGGGACATCTTCTGGGACATTGGGCAACCAGCTGAATCTTTTTTCCTTTGGGTACCTCTTTGTAAACCAGGCATGAGACTTTGTGTCCAAAGATTGTTTAAATTCAATAAAACCTGGAGTATTACCTCCAGGTCTGGGGTCCCCAACATCAGAAGTATATTGACCCACTGGAGCAAGTCAATGATGATGCTCTGAGGGCTGGAGCACCTCTGCTATGGGGACAGGCTGAGAGAGTTGGGCTTGTTCAGCCTGGAGAAGAGAAGGCTCCGGGGAGACCTTATAGCACCTTCCAGTACCTGAAGGGGCTACAAGGAAGCTGGGGGGGAACTTTTTACAAGGGCCTGTAGTGACAGGACAAGGGGTAACGGGTTTAAATTGAAAGCGGGGAGGTTTAGATTGGATATCAGGAAGAAATTCTTCCCGGAGAGGGTGGTGAGGCACTGGAACAGGTCGCCCATAGAACCTGTGGATGCTCCATCCCTGGAAGTGTTCAAGGCCAGGATGGATGAGGCTTTGAGCAACCTGGTCTAGTGGAAGGGGTCCCTGCCCATGGCAGGGGGGTTGGAACACAATGATCTTTAAGGTCCCTTCCAACCCAAACCATTCTGTGATTCTGTGAAAACTTGTGTGGACCTCAGACAGCAGTTCAAGTTGCCAAGAGGCACACTTAAAAATGCATGATCTTGGAGGTCAAACATACTTCTGCTGTTATGTCCATGTTGTAGTCTGCTTTAAACCAACTGTCCCAGCTTCCACAAGAGTGTGGAAACGGCAAATCCTGCCTATAGCACTGGGCCGTTGTCCAGCTGTTCAAGCCATGCCATGCTCCGTGGTGTCACGGCCACACTCTCACCAGCTCCCACTCTTGCTACTTTAAAGCTCGTTTGGGTCTGTCTTTATTGGCAGTTGTGACACTTTTGTCTGGAGTGTGGCCTTACCCTTCCAGGTGGCATTACACTAGGATGCTGGGATTCTAGCCCAGCATTGGTGGCTTCAGTAGCACATGGCATGATGGTGCTCCCTGAGGTAGCTCTCTCTGCTCTAAAAAGCCTCTTTCTAAAGTGCTGATACATTATATGACAAACGCTAAGAGAAGTTAAGGACACAAGGTTTTTTCACACTACTCATGGCATGACCATTACAGAAACATGCATAGAAAACAAGCCTCAAACCAGATAGTCCTGTCTTTTTTACACTAGATGAGCCACAGATGTCCTTTACAGACTAAGTTATAAAATACATGTAAACATTTGTCACTGTGTGGGTTTTTTTTAATGTCTCCCTCCTGTCTTTCAGTGGGACTTTGATTTGACTTCTTAGGAAAAAGCAATGAAAAACCTTAATTAAAATTTTGCTGCTCCCTGGACATCTGTTCATGAGTGTTATATAAAATATTACACATCGTTATAAATATACATTCATATTTTATTTTAAACACAGTAATTGGGATTTTATAGGGCCATAGGGATTTATTAGGTGTAGGATTGCAGCAGTAGAGGCATACATGCAAACATGCATGCACACGATTCTATGCAGATGTTGACATATGCGTATGCATGTATAAAATCTTGTGATGTCAACAAAATTTTGGGAAAGCTTTTTGCCAAAGAAGCAGTCAACTTCCACATTTACAGCGTGTGCTTTGCTTCTGATGTTCATGCAAGACTCACCATTGCTCTTACTACTGCAGAAATGACTCAAATGTCCTATAAACGAAGGGTATTCAGGGACAGTAATAACCCACAGCATTTTTCATCCTTTTTGATGCTCTATAAATGGATGTCTGCTACAAGGCATGCTATTTAATGAAAAGCAACTCCTAAGGACGCATTTGTAACCTCTAGCCAGTCAAGACCATCAACGGCAGACTTTAAAATGATGCTCAGATACTTAGAAATGATGTGAAGAAGGCTGTGAAGGCTCATCATTCATTTATTCACCTGCTCTGGATGATCCAATAAATGGGAGTATTTCTTTTCCAGAATCTGTTGAAAGAACTGGCAATGAGTTCAAAAATAAAATCTTGCCTTCAATTATGAACCTAATTATCATTACAGCCCTGACCCTTTTCCGGAGTAAGTCTAAGGAGTCTCAGGCTTTCTGAAGTTTCTCTACGATCGCTGCACATCATATGAAAAATGCATTGCTATTTGATAGCAACTCTGCCTTGGAAACGGCTCCCAGCGTGGCTCACCCCAGTTAATCAGCCTCTAGAAAGTGTAGAAGCAGAGGCCCTTGGGCACGCAGCGCCGCTGCACCTCCGAGGCTGCACACAGTCCTGCTTTCGGCAGCCAAGCAGACAACGTGCGGACACTTTCTCTTTTGGCAAACCTGACCGCTCCAGACCTAAAGCTGAAGGTGATGAATAGACCCGAACAGCATTAGCAGAAGAAAAATCTCAGTATGTCTTCCAATGTCACATCAGACTACATGGGACAAGTGTGGCAAGTCAACCGCTACGTGGATTCTGTCAGATTAGTTGCTTGTTTGACTTGGGACTTTCCCTGAACTCCCATCCCTCTTCGTTTTCATTCTTTTTCCCTTCTGCACCATCTTCAGAGCTGTCTGTCACACTGGCCTCTCCCAACCTGTGCAGATGCACAGAGCTTTCCAGCTCAGCAGCACGAGCTCGAAATGGAAACAGTCTGATGTTGCCGACTCACTGAATAAGGAACATTTTGTCCGAAACAAGCAGCTTCAGTGAGCTTATTATCCAGCCCAGTGCACAAGGCACAGGGAAGAACCTGGGTAAGATTCTCAGCACGTTGCCCTGGAGCTGGCATCCTCGTGGTCTTACAGCCTGGAAATCCGTAACAACTAACAGGAAAATCGTAGCGGTACAGCCTGGACCACAGCTCCAGGCATTTGCGTCCCTGCGGGTCCGGCTGAGCTGGGATTCGCCTGAGCTCTCTGGAAAAAAATCAGTGTCTGAAGTTTTGCATTTCACCTCATAGGACGGTGAGCTGCTGGGCAGACTTTGTCTGGGACTGTTGTTTACAAACCAAACTTTCTGGGGATTCCACAGATTGTGGAAAATTGCTAATATTTCTAAATTTGATCTGGTTTTGGCTCAAATCCAACATTAAACAAAAAGTCCATAGCTCAAACATTCTGCTTTCTAGCCAGTTTAAGCATTTGTGATGACCAAAAATAGTAATTACACTCGCTGCTTAGGACTAGAAAAGACTTCCGCTTTACAATTAATAACCTACCAAAGAAAAAGCCAACAAAGGGCCAGGCTTGCGTTTCCAATTTGAATGTTAGCTTGGGAGCATGCAATACAAGCCCGGAATCATTGGATTGCGTCCACTGTGCTGTCCTTCGCTGCACACAGAGTGTATGAAGCTCATTGTCATTGCACTTGACTGTTGCATAGCTAATGCAGCTCACGTCCAGTTCCAAACTACCTAAAGCCGCAGTTTCCAGAGCAGGGATTGACAGCCTACAAAGCCATATCAAGCTGCCCACAGTCTTGGGAAGTGCATGAGCCCTGTGGCAGTCTTAGGTAGGAGTCTGACATGGGTGCATGGAAGTCCGTAAGATATGCTGGCTGATGGTCTCTAGGAGTCACTAGGCTATTGCACATGTGTCTAAAACTGGATTTATCTACAGCAGAACAACGCTTCACAAAATGTTTATTCATACTCTTTGGTGGTCAACGGTGGGAAATCACATGTGCCTGCTGAGTTACTGCCTCTAGCTAACATGTACCTCTGCACTGGCAGTATCAATAGAGGCCCTTTATTTAGTGTTATATACTATTTTACAATTGCATATGAAATTTTTTCCTATCTTCATTTCTCAAATACCTTTATAAGTCAGAGGCAAGAAAAGGGTCAGAAGAGGAAAGATCCCTTCCTCCACAAAAGTACCTTAAGGAATTTCAGGGTAGTTCATAAAGTTCCCCAGCCATATGAGAGAGACTTCAAATGTTTCCTTATAGCTTAATATCTTACCTGGGTTTTTCATGGCCTTAATATTATATCTGAACTTGATGGACCTTTGAAGCCTCCAACTTCTTGATGTGGCTTTTAGGAAGACACAGGGCTGAGGCCTTGGAGATGACATCAGTTTCCAGGCATCCATACTTATCATGTCACTCTGGTTTAACTTGTGTTACACAACCAATAAGGAAAAACCATCCTAATAACAGCCTATCTTGGGAAACAGGTGGCTCTGGACGTGATGTCATTCACAAGGGTGTTGTTACAGTTTGCATCAGATATAGGAGATGCCTTGCTCCGTATAAAGGGATGAAAACTTGAGTGAAAACTTGGAAAACTCCCTTTTTCAAGCCTGGGGAATGACTCCTGGAACCAGTGAAGCTACCTGAGCTGGTCTGCTGCATGCAGCTAAGCGATCTGAACAGAGCTTTGTCCAAGGGGTGTGCGGTCTCTCTTGACAGAACAAGCTGAAACTCAGACCAAGTATTAGTTCTGGTGCATTAATGCAGGATCTCCTGACCACCTTGCATAACCAAGGATTTTCCTGTCCCTTCCAAAGCTTGACAGAAGCCCAAGCTGTCTCTGGGGGTGACTAAAGGCAAATCTCATACCCTATACAAAATACCCTTGGGTATTGCAGCCTCCTCCTTTCTTGGATGCTTCTCCAGCCTCTGAGCTTGCTTCCACTGGGTCCATCCAAAACACAGCTGCCTCCCTGGTGTGCTTGGGCTTGCCCACCCTTGGCCCTTTCTTCTCCAGCTCCCAGTCTCTCCCCGCTAATAGCAGCGAGGCTGGGGAGGAGCTCTCATCCCCAGAATGACTCACCCTGCTCCCAGGAACCACTGTAGACCATATGGTGTTATCATTTTAACCCGTGCTCAAGCTTCTGGGAGGATTGCTCACCAAGGCCTTTCCCCTTTCCCACCACAGACACAGTGCTTGTGCCCAGTGCCAAACTGGGAGCACTGGAGTCACTGCCACTGGGTCACCTGGACCTGCCTCCAATGCACAGTACTGGCCTTGGGTTTGGAGACGGTTGACCACATCCATGGGCCTGATGCAACCAAGGCAGAGCCAGTGCAGCACGGGGAGGTAACTTCCCACTCCTTTTCTCACCCAAGGCATGAAGGAGCTGTCCCTCAGCCCTAAAGCAGAGCAAAGCCGCCACTGTCCAGCAGGAAGAGGCGGGGGAGGCTGGCTGTACCCTGGCAGCCGGAGAGGTGGTGAGGATGTGTCCACCCACCCCCTGGGGAAGAACACAGCTTGTTTCATGCAGACGTGGACTTGGCAAGCCTGACCTACATTTTGGATGGCTCTGGTGCAGCAGACTGGAAACTCGGTGTCAGCTCCAGATAAATTAAAAATGGGGCAGGCTTTTGTTGGATTATGGAAATTATTAGCATGAAACATGAGCCTGTGCCTAACTTAATTGCATTAATTGAATGTTCCCACATCATGTTTCATATTTAACATGCTGCTGGATATTGTCTGGAAAATAGCCACAGAGGGGGGAGCTGAATGTTTAGCCCTACGAGGGAGAGAAAGATAGAGACTTTTTGACTGTCAAAGCGTAAGAGTATGTCTGGAATCAGTCTGTACATTGGATGTTTCCACTAAAATGGTAAGCAGGCAAATAGTGAAAAGTGCCAATATTTGTATTTTCATTGTTAGGTTCCAGAGGTAACTGCCACATACATCAAAATGTAAGATTCAGGCCCAGGACTCACTCATTACTGAGTTGTTTGCAGATTCAGACAGGCCTCATTGACAGGTTTTTATAGTGGGCTTCTCTGAGCCACCTTTCAAGATTTTACCTACAGCTGTATTAGCTAAAACTTAGTGCTGGTTAAAAAATGGCATTTTGCACATTCACACACAAATGCTCTAAATTGTCTTACTCCCCCTCAGTTTTGTAAGACTTAGATGGCAGTTGTGTTGAGAAGGATATTTGTGATGCTAGGGTTACTACAGTCATTTCAACTAGAATAGCTAGTGGCTGTTTGGATCTAGCTCGGATATTTTATGTGCATCAATTACCTTATGGATATGCTCATCAAGTTGCAAGTAGGCAGTTGTTTTAAATCTTCCATTGAGCTCTACACAGACAAATACATGTGAACTTGTAAGGGAGAAATAATTTTTCCTGTTGAGCACAATGACTAGCTACTTCAACACAAGCTCTTTGTTGTCTGACTGAAAGGTCAAGTCTACAAGTTCAAGCCAGTATGACTACTCCAGTCAATCCACAGTGCTCCACTGAATGATTTCCTAAATGAACCCATAATTATTTTAAATTGACGGATCTGAAAGGCAGTTCTATTCTAATATCTTTAACTTCAGAAATTGCCAGGGTGACACTTGGATGTCAATTTTCAGGCTGCTACCTCAGGAAAATGCTGAACCATGAGCACCACGCTCTGTTTCTATGAACTAAAAAGGGTTGCTGAGCACACAAAACATCTGCCTGCAGCGCAGGGTTCATTAGCTGAGCATCTGAAATTAAGAGGACAGAAAAGCTGAAACCAAGTTTCTGGAATGGACTTGGGTGCCTGAGTTTTGGCTGTGGCTAAATACAGCAAGTTGGCCAGGTGGCTACCTGTGAGAGTGACTATGCAGTGACATGTGGAGGCATAGGCCCGCCTGTGCCTGCGCTCCAGAACAGACCCTGGGTGGGACACAGCACCCCTTCCCCTGGGAGGCATGGCTAGAACATGGCTGGCAGGGCCGCTGCAAAGCACATTGACGCATAACCAGCAAATGCCTTTTAACTTCAGCCTCTTTCTGACCAGGGAAAGCAGGCTCTGGAGCAGAGTGTGCTCAACTCCAGTGCTAAACCTCAGAAAGGACTCAAAACTCTCCTTCCCCATTGCTGCTCTCACTGCAGACACTCCTTTTTACTGCCTTTTTAAGCAGCTATGATTTTTTTTTTTTTTAAGAGGTCCCTGCTCCCCCTTCTTCAGCCCATCTCCTGGCTCAAGAGCTGCTATTCTCATCACACAATATAAAAAGTTCCAACATGGCAAGATGGTTTAAGCATCGGTACCACGTGACCCAGGTCAAAAGCTAAATGCTCTGCAGCAATGGGGAGATACGGCTAGAGTGTTTGCTGTTGTGTCAGGATAGCACCCCCCAAAAACAGGTGCATTGATCCTACTACAGTTAGGACGCATCTCAGCAGTTCAACCAAATGGAATGCTAAGGTAACGCATGGATATTGGCCAGACTGGAGTTTACAGCTGATGCAAAGGTGGGAGGGAGCCCTGGCTGTCATGCCTGTTGTCTTCGGTACAAGGACTATGCTGAGGGGGTGTTTCCAGGAGGCAGATGATGTCTAGGCTAAGCCTGTATGTATGATTACTACATCGCAGAGCTACACCTTCTAATCTGCCTTGAGACCAATGCTGACAAGTCAGCCAAGAAAGGTTGCCCTTAGCTGGGAAACTGCCTTTCCCTCTTGGCAAGCTCTGAGGTGGTCCAGTGGGAAGAGAAAACACATTCTGCGGGGGCAATGGCAGCCTGTTAGATTTTTGTGTCTCCAAGCTCATGCTTTGAATAGCTGTCTCCTTGCCTGCTCAAGATGGCAGTCTACAATTCTGCATCTGAAAACAGAAATAATATAACCATTACTGGCACTGTCTATGTGTACACAGGAGAACTGAGTTGCTGTTTTCTCCTGGAAATGTTTGAACTGAAACCTTCTTACTTTTAGAGATGTTTCAAGGAAGATCACCTTTTATAATAAGTCCTCATCTTGGAAATTACAATCCATTTCCACGTCATTCATGAGGAAGGCAATAGGTTATCTGCAAAAATGTGTCCTTGACTTGTATGTTTCCTTTCCTGGACTGTTTGCTTATTTTCTTCAAAAAGAGCAAAACACACTCCTGTCCTGCTGTTATCACCTGCCAGATGCCACTGAGCACTCCTTGCTCTGCTGGTTCGTCTTCCTCAGATGTTTGGTCATAAAACGGCCTCCTCCTGAGGAGGTAACTGATGATGGGCAGGCAGATCCAACCCTGCCGGGCATGTCATCATCGTGTTGTGTGAACGTGACAAGGAGTTGTGTGAAATGATTAAGCTGCTCCCAGCAGCTGTGTTGCTACTGAAAATTGGGTTGATGTCCTGTAGGACTTAGATATGAAGAAGCCACTGTTATGAAACTTAGATGTACAGAATGAGTTTTATAAGCATCTAAATAACAACACATGATTTTCAGAGGGGTCTATACTCTTCAGCTTTCATTGCTCCCTACCTGTTCCCCTCCCGCAGCCAAAAGGGTTTCTCTTATTCCATAAGGGTCAAGGCTAAAGGACAAAGCCTGTGTGGGAAGGACTGCAGAGACTGAAGCAGACAGGTTTTCCAGAGACAACTCCTAACCTACATAGGGCAGAATTTGACCAAAGGCATGAGACCATTAATGAAGTTGATCTGCTGAGAGAGAAGTGCCCAGCAACAAGATAGAGGCTGTCTCTAAAACTCAGAAAAGCCTTCCCCAAAACAGGGTCACAGCACCCACAGGCAGTACTGTTCATAGGAAATTCATCAAGGGTTCAACAAGAGCAAATTGTTCCTTCTTTGGACACAGCCAGCTCCTTCCTGTGTCCTTGCCACCATCCTGGATACCCAGCCACAAGGACGTCATCTGTCCATGCTGACTTGTTTGCACTGCCTCGGGCTTTAGATAAAAGGGAAAGGATGAACACAGACCTCAAGGAGCGTGTTGGGGCTCAAGTGCTGGGTAGCCTGAAGTCTGTGAACCCAAGAGGCCCCCGCCCGTTCCCAGGGGAAGTTGTCTCTCTTTAAAAATCAGTGATGTTTTCTACTTCTCCCTCCCCTCAGTTCTTCCCAGAGAAAAGCCCCCTGTGCAGTGCTGAGTGGAGGTGGAGGCCAGCCACTCCAACACAAGGATTTCAAAAGAACAGGATGCTGACAGCCTGAAAGGAAAAACAAAACACATGGGACTTTTTCTCCTCTCCCCATGAAAAGGTATTAGGGACTCAGAGAGTTTCTTTTCTCTCCTCTTTGTATGCAGCTGAAGAGGGGCTGGGGCTCCGTCCATGAGCTCCTTTGCTGGGGAAGGCAGCCATAATTGCTTTTCCAGCTGGATTGCTCTGCAGCATCCCCTGCTCCCTGCAGGCACCCTGTGAATGAGGAGCCTTTATGGAGGCCTTCAGGGCTCTTTTGTTTACATGCCCTGGGCACAGAGGCACTTAAAGAAGGGCCAGGGCATCAGCATAGTCCTGCTAGGTCTCTAACAGAAACAAGTGAAAAATTTCGGGTGCCCTCGCAAAGCCAGTGTCATTCCCGTTTAGATGCCACTGAGGATGGCTAAGCTTAAATTCTTGGGCAGGACTCATACACCACTGCAGTCTTTAGGGTCAGGTCATGGATTTCAGGAGAATGTACGGCATTTGCTCTGAGAAAGAGCTTTAAAATTCACATTAATTGTGATTCAGTGTGAGAGGAAGGAGAGGAGCATGGTAGGAGAGAAGGGGAGGAAAGCTTTTACCAGCAGACAGCGGTTTCCTCTGCTGCTGTGCCCGGTACGGAGGACACACAGAGAGGTTTCCCCCAGAAAGCCATAAATGAAGTCCTGCTGTGGGGGCCTGCTGAGGATTGTCTCCAAAGAGAAACGGAATATTTTCCTTATGGTGAACCACAAGAGAATGTTACTACATCCTGCTCCTTGCATGGCGTATAAATAGAAGGAGGAAAGGAATGACTAGTTAACTGTTTGACCTCAGTTGGGGAAAAAAAAACCCTCCCAAGAAACCTCAAGAAGTCACCCCATTAAGCATACAGGAAAATGTCACAGATCTGGCACCTTAATTATATGCTAATGACATCCTACCAGGAAGAAAAGCTTCAGATGTCTGAAAGAAAAATACATGACTGAAAAGGGTTGTATATGCTCACAGAGTATTTTCTGACAACTATTCCCTTTCTCTTTTGCCGCCTTTTTTTATCACTTGAAAAACAAAACCGAAAAGCAGACTGAAGAACTAGGTGATGAACCTTTGACATTTGTGTTTGATTTTTCAGCCCCTGGGCATGAACTGGAAACAAAACAAATCCTGCTGCAGAGAGGTTTGTCAAATGTGCAGACTTTCAATGACCCTTTTCTTCATAATATTTTTCTGATTCACTTTTAGCTCTGATTGCAAACGGTCTTTACCCATCACCCTCTGCTGAACTTGTCTGAAAAATACTGATTATTTTCCTATAAATTCATTTGCTCCACATGAAAAAAAAAAATCTCAGCTAGTATAAATATGTGGCAAAGTCAATGAAGGTATACCCAGATACGCAATCCAAGTATCTGATATGATTTTTGTTGACTTACTGGTTTGTTGGAATTACTGTTTCCCAAGGACACCTGAATGCTCAGAGAACCCTCTGCTGATAGCAGAAGCTAATGATGACATTTTTTTGGGCGGTTTTTCTGACTCATATTTGCATCCATTGACATGTGGCACATTTATTGGCACTGAAATGGTACTGATTTGGTAGTTGAATATTTTTCTTCAAAGGTTCTGGCAGAAGATTTTGATTCACCTGCCATTTCAAGCCTCAGTTTGACTGGTATTGAAAATCAGGCCTGAGCCTGCTGACGAGGAAACCCCTAAGTCATCTGGACACCAAAGAGTTGGGAGGCAGCCTGACGTGCCCAGGTCTTTCCTTGAAGAAACCTTTGCAAGCTGGAGATACTCCATGGGACTCCGGGTGCGGGATCTAGGGCAGAGTCCTCGCCCTGTGGAACTCACTGCAGGAATAGAGGGGCCTCAGGTCTTGTTTCAAAGTCTGCAAAACCAGTACTGCACAGACATCAAATGTCAGTGGACTCAAAGCTGTTTGCATATGCAATAATTGCAAAAATTAAAGGAATGGAGTATTTCCAATTAATGCCTGGAAATAATTAGAAAATAAAAGAAAATGGCTCAGGAAGGACTACTGAACATTCATGGCCATAAAAAATTACCAGAAGCCTCCATCATTATGAAAGCAGTCCCCCAAAAATGGTAGAAAGCTTGCCATTGTCTGTATCAAGTGGAAAAAATGCTTGAGCCCAGAATGGCAGCTCCAGTCCTAGCTAGCACAGGGCTCACACAACAAAGGTTGGGCCTGGCTGCTTGGGGAAACTTAACAAAAATGGCAATGGCAAAACAGATACTGTTGTAAAAAACTCAGTGCTTTTCCAGAGAGAAGTCACTGTTCTGGAAGAAAATAATTTCTATACAGTAAGAGTCCCCACTCACAGTGATTATTCCAGAATAGCCGATGTGGGAAACTTATTGTGACACTTCCTATTCCAGTTATTTTCCCCAAATGGGCAAGTCTTCACCTACAAGACTGGTCCTGCTGACCTCCCAGGGATGTCTCATACATGGAAATGCTGCAGACTTGAGATCACTACCTTGCTTGTTACAAGACCATGAAACTACTTGGCTTTCGCTCCCATTTTGTTCCCTGTTTCT
Organism: Eurypyga helias; assembly: GCF_000690775.1. Classification (NCBI taxonomy): domain Eukaryota; kingdom Metazoa; phylum Chordata; class Aves; order Eurypygiformes; family Eurypygidae; genus Eurypyga; species Eurypyga helias. The sequence goes on from NW_010245782.1 coordinate 40,941, forward strand.
CCTCTGGGATGGCTATTTTTGCCTTTCATCAACATGGGGTCTATAATTCTCAGCAAAGGCTATGTGATAACCCCTTTAGGTTTTGTTTAACATTTGGGAAAAAGCCCTGACATTTGTACAATAAATAGGGGTTTGTTTTCTCCTGGAGGACATACGTAGGGTTTACTAGATTTAATCTTTTAATTGAATGAAAAAACACCCCGAAGTTCTGTTTAAATTATACTAAAAATATTAGCCTTGTGTGTGTCACAAGGAGTAGCAGTCATGGGACAAAACAGCACGGTTTTCAAGAGACACAGAAAGGAGACAGCGGAAGCCAACAAGAGGCTTTCTTCATTGCTAGAAGATGCGCCGTTTACTGCGATATAACCAGCCCATATGGACCAGGCAAAAGTGAAACCCTGCCAAAGCTGTTGGAGGTGTGGTAGCTTTACTTTGAGGTAGTCTTGCCGAGATTAGCCTCATCCTCCTGCCATTGGGGTTAACTTTAGCGGGTTTGTTTAAGGATAAAACAGAAAGACTGGGTTCCTCTTTGCTACCTCTCAGGGCTGTTGACTTTTGTCTGGTGAAGAAGAGTCCCCTTCCCTATCTCCCCATCTTTCAGTAATGAAACCATCACGGTCTGGGAGCACATTATGGGAACACCCAAGCAGAGCTGCACAGCTCGGTGTGAGCAACCTCAGCAGTTCCCCTCCACCGAAGGGACTAGGTCCCAGCCTTCCCCACCACCTTCCTCCTCCCTCCCTGCCCAGGCCTCTCTGGCTGCTACACTTCAGGTAGACCTGGCACTCAGCTGAGCTAGGCTGGGGGTGTCACCAGATTCAAACCCACCAGAAGGCAGTGAAGAAGCAAGCTCATATCCCAGTGAAGTGACTCGCTTGGCTGCCAGAGCGAGGGCAAAGGAGAGGAAGGATGGCATGGTGGGTAGCAGAGGGAGCAGGAAGCCAAGACGAGGTAAGGAAACTCTTTGGCTGAGCTGGGCTGACCCTATAGCCCCTCATACTTGGAGCCCCCGCAGCGCTCAGGGGATGCCAGCACTGCCTGCTCTCAGACATGCCATCCTCCGCTCCACATCACTGCTCGCTACCCCTGCTCCACCCCTGTTCCTTGTGTTGGGGGTGGGATGCAAGTGCTATGTGGAGCCAGGCACCTTCCTATCTAGAGGTGCATTCCTCTCCTTGTTTAGAACTACGTAGATCAAGGACAGGTAAAATAGGTAGATGGGTGGGTTTGAGGTGAGGACACATGGAGTTAGTGGCCCCGTTGGGTCAACCAAGCACTGTGAGGGTTGAGCTGGCAATTAGACATTTACTGTGTAACATCCGTGATCAGTCACGCATTATCAGCTTTTTTAAAAGAAAAACTACCATGCCTTATTAACACCTGGCAGACCTCATAGCAAGTTTCTCTGCCTGGACAAGCTTTTGAGGGCAGGTTCTTCCTGCCACCTCCATCCCAGATGAGGGGATGTGTCCCTCAGTCCTTGTAGGCATTATTTGATGTTTCTTTTCCCAGTGAATAGGGAAGATACTGTACATATAGAACCGTCCCACCCATAGCATGGCTGTCTCCAGCTGAGGCTGACCTGGCTGCTTCTAGCGTGAGCTAAGAGCGATCACCAAGCCCTTGGGACATACGTTAATGCTAAGAGAGAAAACGTGGCTGCACGTGTCCGTGAGGGCATGGGGAAGTGCATTTATGCCTGTGGACCTGTGTGGCTGTGCATGCAAGTGTGTTTGCACACCAGTGTGTCTGCACACCAGTGTTCATGGGCTTGTACGTGCAAAACAGAGAGACTGCATCTTGGAAGCAGCTGGAGTCTGCGGGAGTGAAAATGAACAACAGGAGCTCCTGTTCAAACAAGACGGACAAATGGGGTCAGGGACGTTCTCCCAAAGTCTCTGCAAGAGCAGCACTAAACGCACCTCGCTTCACTCACCTCTGCTTGATGGCGTTGCTAACTCTTTCCAGATGAACACTGTTTATTTAGCTTATTGATTAAACCAGCTGCTGCAGCTAACAGAAACCTCACATTTTCGAGAAAGACAGATATGAAATTTTAAAACTGCTGACCATTCCCCTCCACCTCCCTTTCAAGGGGGTATAACTGCTCTTTGTGAAGCAGGCTGGCTTGCGTTACACAAGGCTGCACAGCTACAGAACCAGGAGTCTGAAGAGGAAATGAATGCAAGTTCTGCTTGAAGGAAATTTCTAGAGCTTGGGTGGCTGTTTCCTTTTTATTTAACACAAAATTACTAATTTCCTTTAGTATGAAAACCAAGATGTCATCGGAAAATACAGTCACTAAATCAGCTTGATTTATTAAAAAAATATCTTCAGAGTACCTTGCCACATTGATGAATGACGTGATGCTTTAGACAAAAGGCTCTGGGGTCCGATGGAGGAGAACAGAGAATTTCCTTTTGGCCACTGCAGCACTGTCTGCACTGGGCCCATGGCTCTCTGTGACCCTAAGAAGCTACCAGCAGACTGACTTCCCAGGGGTTTCATCACTGGAGCACCTGGTGAGCACTCAAGAGCTAAGGACCCGTCCTCTCATGGCATAAAGCTGTCTTCCTCTCCCTGCTTCCCAAGAGGGGAACGAAGAGCGATTTGGACAAGCCAACACCGCAGCCCAGCAATGTACTTGGAAATAGGCCTTGGCTCACCTCCCTGTGAGGTACGCAGCCAGCTTTCATCACTGCTAGCCATGCCAGTGGCCCTTGCTTTTTTGGTGGGAGGTGACATGGATTCTTCCTTTAAGGAAGTCATTGACACATCTGTGCACCTGCATCGGTCCAGCCTGATGCAAAACTGCACTGTTTTTACTGAAATCCAAGGCCACTTGCTGCCTTAGGGAGCACTTGGGGGGAGATGGTGGGGCAGCAAGCACTGTACAGCTGCCTCCTGGCCTGGTCTGCCTCACAGCTGCACCTGGCCAAACCACAATCTCATCGACAGTGGGTCAAGGATTTTGCACCGGCTGCAGCAAAGTAAACTGCAAAGTGTTCCTTGATTTTACCAGGAGAAATCAGAGGCTCAGCTTGATCAGCCTACCATTCCCTTCTGCTCAAGAAATGCTGGTCTTACAGCATCCCTCTGGCACGTGCAAGCAAGGTCTTTGGTTCCCAGCCTTCGAATGCTTTCGCCTGCCTTTGCAACACAGTTCAAAACCTCTGGAGGACCAAGCAGCAAAAGGACGAGCATTACCATCAGACTGCTGTGTCTGAATAACAGCCCTGGAGATATAAAGCTGCATAAGTACTTTGTGCCTTACCATCTGGAAGGAGAACCTGGGCAGAATCTAAACCAAACTGCCAAAGAACACAATTTCTTACTATGCCCCATCCCCAAGGCAATGAGGGGCACATCCAGCCAAGGTAATCAGTTAGATGTTACAACGCCCATCACAAAACCAAACATACAATATAAAAGCTACAGGATTTCTTATGAAGCACTGTCCCTCATCCACTACCTTTGCCAATGCTACAGTAGCTCCAGCTGCTCCGTGTCCCCATCACGCCCATACCAGATGAGAGCTGTCATGTGCTGCAGTTCCTCTGAGGCTATATGAGTCCAGAATGTATAATGATTTAATTCTGCCCACTTTTCCCTTTGTAGGACACTGTATATCGCTTCCTCACCGCGCTGCTGAATTTCACAAAGCTCCTAGCCCTCAGTTACCTTGGAGACTCTTATCCCTTCCTGAAAGTTGGCTGAAATGCACATCAGAAGTTACTGCAGGGAGAGGCAACTCAACAGGCAGACAGGCAAGCCCACCTCCATAATTTAAAAAAAATAAATCACACATGAGGGCTGGCACGGCGCATGTGAAACACGATCAAACGCCAGCTTGTAAGAGACTCAGAGCCGTGTGACGAGGCAGTGCCATCGGCTTTCCTGCACACGGCTCTGGTGTTTGAGGAGGGAGTTCCCTGCGAAGCAAGCTCCCCTGGCTTCCTACACTTCCAGAGGGAGGCACTGGGGTTGCTGCAGGCAAACGTCGAGCAGCCTGGAAGGAAATTGCCTTCTTGTTCTCTCCTAATAGGGAGCTAACCTCAGGGAGCATCCGACTGAAAGCTATACGTTTTGAACGTGCTCCCTTCTGCTAAGAAAACATCCAAGGGAGGACATCTTTCCTGCAGCTTGGAGGAATTCCAGCAGCCTGGTAAAACATGACGGCTGTGATATACAAAAAATCCCAGAGGAAAAGATTGCTCGCAGCGATCTCCCAGCTGACTGACACGTGGCAGTGAGCGTTACACCCTTCCTCAGGCTCCTACACTTCGGTATAGTTCTTCTCCAAGTTTTCCTACCACACAAAGCAGAGAGACAGCAACCAACTATTTTGCTGTGAGATGCCAATTTATCTGTAATACATCCAATTGAAACTCGCATTGTCCTCCTTTCTTTTTCTCCAGGAAGGAAGGAAGGAAGGAAGGAAGGAAGGGAGTTACGGCTGTGCTGGAAACCACTGGGCATGAAATGATTGAATTAGTGAGCATTTTCAAAGTGCACTTCAGCAAAAGCCTAGTGTTTGATCTTCCATCCCCTGCCACCACTGGCAATATTCCTACTAGTTCCAGTGGAAGCAGGAGGAGCGCTTCAGAGCTGACACCTCAAACAGCACTGGCCTGAGTCACCAGAACGAGAAAATAGAAATGAGCCAGAACGGAAAGCAAGGCTTACCCACCCAGGTTAAAGTGAGCAAAAGACCCAGATCGCCTAAACACAGTCAAGCAAAGAGAAGTAAATGCATGAACTGCACTATTCCATGCTGTTGAAAATCAGGTAAGTTTTATACGTTTCACACAGGATATTTGAAAATTTTGGCACTTCGCAGGTTGTCCTTCTTCTGCAGTATGCTTGTGTCTAGGCGCTCATGCAGACAGCCGAGCACGCCAACAAATAAAGGTAAGATTTCTCCTCTCCCCATTTAGTACCTCCACAGGTTGTAAATTTTTCAAGTCCCATTCTCAGCGTAATAGTCTGGAAGGCACAGAATAGCTTAAAAAAACCCTCTCTGCCATGCCAACCAGGGATGCTGCTCCATCACCATTTTCTCCATCAGACAGCTCTTACCAGAAGAGAGCACAAGTGATGGTGACAATGAACAGGGCTGGGTTTCCCTCATCTTTTTACCTGGATGGTCCACCAAGCCCTCTTGAAAGAAACAAGTCAAACCAGTAGCACAGTAGTGCAAGAATAAACCAGGTTTTCATGCAATTCTTGAACCCTCCTGCGGACCCTAACGCGAGCTATGCCGGGTTTTGGATGAAATCTCCCCCACAAAGCTCTTCTTTCTGGTTTTTTTTTCTTTCCTTTTCCTTTTTTTGAAAGCCATGAAGGAAGAGAGCTGGCAGCGGCACCCCATCTGCCCTCAGTTCCTTCTGCACATCCTTTCCACCCATCCAAGACTCCTCAAGAGAAACCAGAGGGCAGATAGGTACTACTCCCACCTTGTGCATCGTGACTGAAGTACGACTTGGAACATGTTCATTTAGAAATAGGAGGTGGATGAAGAAGTGTGGGAATGAGAAATAAGTTATTCTCCATCCCCACAGGAAAATGGCCTCTTCGGTCTCTGAAAATCACTTTTCCAATACAGCATCCTAAGGATTGAAAGCACAACAGGTTTTGCTGACATTACTCAATTCTTTCCTTGTTTAAATAAGGGGGGGGGAATATTCTTGCTGGCTTTAACAGAGCCAGGCCCTTGGCTGGCTGGTGTGAAGTAGCGCAGTTCCTATACGGGCAGACTGATTCCCCTCAAACTGCAGCTCCCAAGGCCTGGGGTGGGTTGCAGAGGCAGCAGGTAAGAGGCACGCTTATTAAAGGCCATATTGTTAATGCAAATAAAGGCAGATGGCATCTCCACTGCAGGGAACACAAACCTCTGAAGAGCTTCTGAACATCCTGTGAGTTTTAATGACCCATTCAATGCTTTAGTGATTTTGCCCTTCAGTTGCAATTCAATAGCTTTAAACAAGCAGGAAGCCTCCTGTCTATAAGCGAGAGTATTTCTTAGGTCTTTGCTAAATAATAATTTAAGTTGGATTTCTTCCTGCTTTCTGTAGTGAGTATGACTTTTGCAAGACAGAAATCCAGGAGGAAGATAATGGACTTCACCAGAATCCATATACGATTTGAAGTGCTTACGTGACTCCTGTGCGAAAGTACTTCTTTTTCAAGCAGTAACTCTATCCAAGTGTGTATTTTGATCAGTATCCATGTCATCATCTGTGGCAAGGTAGCCTCAAGATGTCCCAGCCAGGCTCAGGGTTTCATTCTCCTGAGCTTTGGTGACAGCCAGCTGGAGAGGGAGGTAACAGAGAGGAAGGATGGCGAGAAGCACGGATGATTGCATAGGGAAGCATAGGCACAACCTTGTGAAAAAACTTTCTAAACAATCCAGTGGTTTAAACCCAACGTACAAACCCAGTAGCCACCCCATCCCCACAGCGGCTTTTTGTTATTTGTACACTGAATGCCCACACAAACTCCCTCGAGGAGGGGAGCATGAGAAGAAACACACACGAAGCTGTGGTATAACCTCCTTAACCAGTGCAGGGCATGGCAGGCTCTGCTGTCAGTCTCCAGAGATCTGAGGCTTCTCAGAAAATTGCACCAACTTCAATCCTCCTCCCTCCAGATACAACAGCCAGCTGTTGGGTCCAGGCTCCCCAATGACATGAAGCCATTTACTCACAGGCTTCCCCACAGTAGCGTCTCAGTTTTCAAACGTAACAGTTGCTTCTTCCAAGCAGAGCAGAAAACAACCAAACCAATCTTCAAGGAGAAGGATGTGATCATCCCCCAAAAAACCTGTCATGTGTCACTGGGGCAGATAAATAATTCTCTACAGCAGGCAGCAGTTTAGGAGTTGCTAGGGCTCCTACTGCAAATATTCCAAAGTATACTTGAGAAACCAAGGAGAAAGCAGAAACTAGGAGATGCCTTTTAGATTAGCAGTGAATAAAAATCTCAGCATCAGGAAAAGTATCACGAACAGCAGAGGCAGTGCTAGCTCCCTGCCAGTTCACGGTGAGATGCTGAAGTGGAGATGCTGCTCCCGTGGGAGCCAGCCAGAGCTGGGTAGCTTACCCGTACATCCAGTACCTCCTGCCCTGTGTGCTGGCAGCTACTGGCTTAGCTGGATGATCAAGATGTAAAAAAAATTCTGGGAAACAGTATGTTTCTTCTGGCATTTAAGCTATTTGGGTTTGTTTTTGGTTTTTGGGTTTTTTTCTGAGCTATCTGGATTAGATAACAACCCCATCTCAGTCTTGTTAAGGCTGCTCTCTGCTGCGTTGGACGACCCCGCTCTGTGTCCTGTCGGGGTGCTATCTTTTGGTGTTTCCTGATCAGATTTACAAACACTCTGTTGTTTAATCAACTTTTAAAATGGTATTTCCTCCCAGCAGCGTGGAAATGGATCTGCCTCATCTGAACGACGACCGACATCGTCTTGAACTATGTGGGGCCCTGTGGGCCCATTCCTTGCTGATTCAAAGGCTTTTCCTCTCAGCCTGATGTAACCTTCTGTTAGGAGTTGTGTTGTACCCCCGTAGGAGCCAGATTTGACAACAGCAAGGGCCAAGGAGTTTCTTCGGCTTGGGCCAGCAACTCTCTGCAAGGGCAGAGGAATCTGAAGGACGTCACAGTCTCGTGTTGCAGACCTTGCAGCCACTCTGCGACAGTGCCGGACCTCTGACCGCCAGCAGACGTCTACCCTTGGCCGCCTGGGAAGCGCCGGGATAGCTGTGCACACCTTGGCAGGCCGCATCCTGTAGGAAAGCGGCTCCTGCAGACATCATGACGACAGCTGGTCCTGGCAGACCGGGTTTCTTTGCGCCAGAGACATGGCTGGGGAGAGACTCACTGGAAACACCCACCCTCCACCACCACATCCAAGGTGTTTCCCAGGGAGTGTGCAGGAGGTTTAGGCTAGTGCACCGTCAAAGCCAATATTCCACGTCTGGGTAGAAGGTGGCATGACAGGAGGCAAGCTCCATAACAGCTCCCTGCCTTTACCCTGCCACAACAGGATTATTTTTTGACATCTGGCCAGGCTTGTGACTGACCAGTGGCTGTGACTGTTTAGCCCTGAAGTTAATCTTTTTATTTTTAAAAAGTCTCTTAAATGCCAAGAAGTCATGTCTGGCCAGAAGTTGGACTGTGCTTAAAATATCTGTCAGAGCTGGCTTTTTATGCAGAGTAACATTCGTACTGTATTATCAGACTTCCATGCCAACACGGTGTCCTGTGATAAGGCAATACACCCATGGGTTCTGCCCTACATGTCCTAGGATCACATAAGCTTGACTGTTTCAAAAGGACCATAAATGACCCGGCCTGACACTATTTCAGTGAACATCATGGATCTGAACATGTAAGCAGGAGGCAGTTAAGTATCCTAGTTTTCACTGGAAATCAATAACAGTAAGTAAAAATCTATCCAAGAAAAAAAATCTGACGAGTCTTTGCAAAGACACACAGGATACACATGCTGCGCAAGTTTTTAAACTTCAGCAACTGCTACAGAAGCCAGGATAAGGGGCAGAACAAAAATGAGAGTTCAGGAGAAACCTATTTCTAAACCTATTTCTATAAAATGATCAATTCCAGATTGAAGTTTACTGTTTCAGCAGTGGTTTCCCATGTACATTACTGCATTCGGTTGCACCATCCATCTTGGTTTAAGGAAGAGATGCTTGTGCCTAATACTGAGTCGTTAAGTGCCCTCGGCAATTCAGTCATCCTACTCTGATCCGTCAGCAGAGTTTCACGGATTCAGCAAGGACCCTGGTGGCTGAAGGACTCACCAAATAACCACCTAAAGTTTTCTGACTCAAGACAGCTAATAAAGGCAGTTACCAGTTTACCCTTGACTGGCCAATGTTTTGCCAAGGAAAAGTGCCCTGAAGGGAATCTGATCCAACCACCTTTTGGTGGGTTATTCAGTATGGCCTATTTCTGCTGAATAACGCCTTTGGGACTAACACACACTGCAGTCAAAAACCCGTCCAAACAAGAAAAGTGGTTTGCAAGTTGTGTCCTTGAGGCCTGGCTCCAACTACCCAGGTCTCACCATGCCTAAGGGGCTGGGCTAGTACCCCAGCAAAGAGGCTAACAGGACACCAGGCTAGATAAAACAAGCAGCCTCCAATTTAACAGCAGCATGATGAATGGGGACTTTCACAGCTAAGCCAACCCAGCCCCCTGTATTTATTGGGGCTGGGGAGGAGACACTTTAAGAAAAGACTTCTTCTGATAGCAGCAACCAGGGAGAGCTTGTGTGTTTGCAAACGGCTCCCAAGCCTCGTTAATTCCTGCTCAAATATGAAGCTTTGTAAGCTTAACCCTCCTTTCTCATCAGCTGCCTTCAGAAAAGCCCTGCTGGCCTGATATAATGCAGGGCTTTGCCTACGCAAGGTTGAAGAACAGCCATTAAAAAAACAGCAGTAGTTTCAGAGAACCACAGGTTTCCCAGGATTCACCTTAAATACCGTGTTGTTCTCTGGATGTGTGCTCCTCGCCGCTCAGAAGAGGATGCAGAAGCTGTCAAACTGGAAAAAAAAAAAAGGCAGAAAACAATTGAAGTGTGAACAATGAAGAGTCGATTGTTACTCATACAGGAATCATCGCATGAAGTCACTCTGTCCCAGGATATTTTTAAATACATATTCAGTGGGTGGATGTTTTGGTTCTTTTAGGAAGTCTTTGAGATTTGCCAGCAATGTTAATTAGCTAGTGGTTAACGGTGTGCAGTTTGTCATTCAAAACTTTGGCCATGGGCTCCCTTTCTAGAGGATCACAGTGCCAGTGAAAAGCAGATTATGGCCTATTTATAAAATCCTTAAATAGGCAAGTTTTCATGTTTTCAACCTTACCTTCCTTTGCTTTGCAAAAATAAGCTAAATGGTCTTAGCTTCTGTCAAATCATGGAAATTTCCTCCTCAGTGTGGATTAAATGGCTGCTCGCTACTTTTTATTGCTTCTGTGACGTCTCATGTATCAGAAGCAAGAGACAGATGTGAGCCCCAATCTATTCCCAAGATTAGAAAAATCTGTCTTGTTCAGGTTGGCGCTTTTTTTTCCCCTCATAGAAAGCATCACAGGAATAACACAGCACATCCTCCCCAGGGAAGTAACAGAGGAGAACCCTACAGACTCTGTTGTGGCTCCATCCGAACAGTTTTGAACCCAAACGGTATTTGCTGGAGGGGCCCGAACCTCGCACCTCCCACCTCCGAGGGGCACAGCAGGGCCGCCGGCAGCCTCTAGCCAGGCTGCAAGTTCGTCTTGAACAGCAAAGAAGTGAAGGCGAAAAACCCGCAGTACATAGCAAAAACCCAAAGTCCTGAGTGAGCAGGATGAGCTGGAGAGGAAAATCCTCCTTGTCACCGCCAAGCAGCAGCGAAATCTCTTATGGAGATGTGCCCTCTCCCGGCCTCACCAGGAAAGCGTGGAGGGACGGCAGGTGCTGGGGACACAGGCGTGGGGGGAGGTTTGGGAGCCGCTCTAACTGCTGCAGTCTCAGCAGGCAAAGAAATGAAACGCCGATCAGCCTAGGCAATGACATCAACAAGGCATTTGGGTCAAGATTTAAATAAATAGAGGGGCTGCACGACGTTCAGCTCCCAGGAGGCCATTTAAGCTCTGGTTTTTCACAAGTGCTGGAGCACCTGAGCCTAAAGCGGGCTTCAGCTCCCCAGACTGCATTCGGAGTCTTGCCAGCAGCCCGACAGTCACACCTGGTTGGGTGCTGGAAGGGGGCTACCTGAGCCCAGCTGCCCGTACACAAGCCCTGTTAGATGGGGCGAGCCCTGGCTGCAAGCCCCACGCCTCTTGGGGACCGCCCCGAACCACGCCACCCATGTGGCTACAGCTCGGGGCCCCCACACAGACTCACAGCTGGCTGGGAACAGGGGCCATCTTACACATTTCCAGCCGTGGAACATCCTTTAGTTGAGCCCGTTGATGCGTCAGAGTAGGCTTACTGATTCTGTTATAAATCACACGCTTCGCTTCCGATGCCACTTTTGCCTACCTTGCAGTCCAAACCACCACCCACCCTCACTGCTGGCCTGGGAGTCCCTGTATTAATGCATCTCTCTTCCTCAAGGGATGAGCTGACAGGCAGCACTTAAAATTCCACTCCATGGATAAGCTAAACAGTTGGAATGGTTAAAATCTTTAATGAAATAAAGGATATGTTGCCATCCTTACGACACTCTCCTGCCCCTTTTCAGTGTCATCACCCCCTCAAACATCAAGCAGGTATACGGTCTCCCAGGAGCAGCTCTCCCTATGCCCAGGGCAGGATGGACCTCCTGTCCCAGCCTCCACTTGAGTTAGTGCCCACTATTTAATGCTTCTGTCTGAGACACCACGAACACTTCTGCACCTGATCCTCCCATAGCAAATTCTTACCAGAGAAGAAAAACCGCACAGAAAAGGAGTCTGAACTGTTTAAAGTGAAGCAGCTCTAACAGGGTGGATTCATGCCATGGTGCACAGTAACATGTCACTTTGACAGTCTGGCACAACAAGAAATACATCAGAGGAGCCAAATGCCTTTCAGGTTTTTATTTCCTTATTATGTGAACTTTCTATTTGCTCCACTGAGAGATTTGGGAAGAGCTTTTCCCCTCAGCTTACAAAAGGTTTGGAACAAATCTTCCCTGTCACCCTTGTATAAGCACCAGCCTTCAGGGGTTAGAGGGAAAATGTCGCTTTCACACCAGCAGAGAGTGAAAACAAGAGGACCCTTACTGAATTATGTCCCCAGCGCTGTTGTCCTAGTGGCAAACACAAAGCCTTGTACTATACAGTTACACCAGTTTGGTCTCCTGGGTGACTTGGCCCAGCTTGGTGCTCTGGTTCATTTAAAAGAGAACACAACTGTGGTTCTGTACCCATTTTCAAGCTGACGGCACTCGACTCCTCGGGTCACACGGCAGGAAGGCATGCCAGAACGGTGTCACGCTACTCCACGTTGCATACGCAAGCCTTACTCCCGTTGCTGTCAGCAAGCCACAACCTTTGTACTCTCATGGCAGGAAAAGGCTTCAGGATTTGAGAAATGTGGTTGGCGTTTGTCTGGTCTTGAACTTCTTCAGCTTGGTTGCAGCGGTTTCGCCCATCGCCAACACTCAGCCGACTACAGTCCCATTTGCTTTAGCTACAACGGCAGAACAGTCTGACAGACAGCTGACTAACACCTGATCTGTTTTTACCCCTGGAGCAGTTGTGTGACCCCAGTTATTGCCCCAAAGCATTCTACCGTACACGTTCACAGATCTTGCTGCCTGTTAACACTGTAGTACTGAACACGTAGGCCGATCAGAAAGATGTGTCAGCAGTCAGCTGCTTGGGAACGTGCATGGATAGCATCAAGCTGTCCCGAGAAACGCCCCGCTACCTGGGGAAGATCCAGTCGCTGACAAAACAGCTGCACCATCTGAGTGGGGCAGAAAGACCTCCACCACAGGCACATAGATGAACACCACAACAGAGAAAAGGGGCAAAAGGCTGAAAGTCTATGTTAAAAGTTTAATGGGAATTAGCGATAACTGGAAAATCTGAACATAAGTGTTGGTATCATGGTGTCGTGGTTTAGGCCCAGCTGACAACTGAGCACAACACAGCCACTCGCTCACTCTCCCTCCAGCCCTGGTGGGATGGGGAGGAGAAAATACAAGGACAGGCTCATGGGTTGAGACACAGACAGGGAGGGATCACCCACCACTTACGGTCATGGGCAAAACAGACTTGACTTGGGGAAAACCAGTCAATTTAATTAATTACCAATCACATCAGAGTAGGACAATGAGAGATAAAAGCCAATTCTCAAAAATACCTTCCCCTCCCTTCCCTCCTTCCCAGGCTCAACTTTGCTCCCGACTTCTCTACCTACTCCCCACCAGGGGTGCAGGGGGATGAGGAATAGGAGTCAGTCCATCACATGCATCTCCACCGCTCCTTCCTCCTCAGGGCGGGACTCCTCGCACTCTGTCCCTGGCCCAGTGTAGGGTCCCTCCCACGGGAAAACAGTCCTCCATGAACTTCTCCAACATGAATCCTTCCCACAAGCTGCAGTTCATGAACCATTCCAGTATGGTCTCTCCCATGGGATGCAGTCCTTCAGGAGCAGCCTGCTCCAGCATGGGCTTCCCATGGAGTCAGGGGCTCCTTTGCACGTGGGTTCCTCCCTAGGCTGCTGGGGGGGGATGGGGGTGGTGTCTCTGCTCCCCCATCACCCTCCATGGCTGCAGGGGCACAGCCTGCCCTTTCACCATGGGCTGCAGGGGAACCTCTGCTCCTCCCTGCATTTCTGCACTGACCTGGGTGTCTGCCTGGCTGTCTCTCTCACATCCCACTCCTCTCCCTGCTGCCAGTTCCTCAGCAGGTTTTTTCCTCCCCTCTTAAATACACTATCCCAGGGGCACTACCATCATCACTGACTGGCTCAGCTTCTCACAGAAGCCATCACTGTAGCCCCCCCATCCCCAACATATTGTAACAAGACAATTAATAGCTGCTTGCTACTATTTTGACTAGACTGCTGAAACAGTTGATTACACTAACATTCCAATTCTTTGCTCCATGTGGAATAAACACTTGGGCCCTTCTAACATTATCAGCTGTTATAGATCATACAGATATTGATTATGAAAAATATCCACTCGTACTTTGCTCTTTTTGCTATTTTCTTCCTCTTATTTTTGCTGAGATTTTTCATTTACTGTATTTTCACTGAATTTCTCCTTCCAGTTGTGAAAAATATTTCCTGCAATCCTTCCCTGCCCTGAAGATTCACGAGAAGAGTTTTCAAAGATTCTGCTGCCATGTTCATCTAGGGGACTTGACAGGCATCTGCACTACAACGCCTGCTCTGGTGTTTTTTCCTCCCAAAACTCATGTATTTGGGGAGAATAAAAGTTATTTTGTTCCAGTAACAACCTGCTATGTCAGTTTACTCTCCAGTAGCTCTATCTGTCAGTTTGCCAGAATCCTGAAAGAATCCTATGTTCAGATCTCTCTGGACCTAAACCGCTTCAGGTGCTTTCTTCCTTTTGGAATCACACATCTATTTTCTCCATGCATACTCCCACGGTATCATGCTTTCCTGTCAGGTTATTACGTACCAGTTTTCTTCACCTTCTGTTCCTTCTGCTCTGGCACATTTTATCCAGTTCAGGCTCTTATTCAGCTTTTCTCTGTCCTATCAGCAGAAAAGGAAGGGAAAGAAGCATTGATGGAGGCAGTTTTCCAGCCTGTGGATTCTCAAAGCCAAAGCACAGATAAACAGAGAGGACAACAGAGAGGGAGGGGTTCCAGACAAACAATTCAGGTCACTTTACACATCTACCTCAGGTCTCTGAATGAGGTGGCCACCTTTAGTCAAAGCAGAAGCTTCTTTCCCTGCCTGTGAAGACTGGAACCTCCTGACCTACAAACCTCAGGCAAGGTGTGTTCGCCTTTTCCACGAGCGCAGTACAGCAATAAGTGTCTCCACCTTCACCTCAGTCCCCCTGGCCCCCAGGTCCCTTCTCCCTCCAAATAAGATCTGTCCCACCCTGAGTGGCAGTTTTGTTTTGCACTTGCACTTCTTTCCCTTCCTTGTGTCTTCTCTGCCATCTCGCGTGCTTGGTCTCCTTCCAAGAAGCTCCAGCTGTATCCATGGTGCTTTAAGCTCAACAGCAGCAATTGCCATTTTCAACCCACTGTGGATGCTACCTGCTGGATCTCTACTCAACCACATCTTGCCATACAGTGCAAGCCTTACTGTTCCCTGTGCTTTTTTCCATCCCCTATACTTTTTCCCAAGCCTTGAAGAGCAGAAATCACATCCAGATAAGAACATTAGTTTTTCCTAATTCCCTATTCATTATCTCTACTGGTTTTACTACCCAAACAAAAGTTGAACAACAGCCAGGAGAGTCAGACTCTCATCTTTTAGACTTTTCCTGAAACTGAGAGCTGTAGTTATCATATGGATTAGCCAGAAACTGTCAAACTTCACAGTCGAACACTAGGACTAAGTGTAGCTCAGCTACTGCCCCCTCAAAAAACAGCTTATAAAAGCTCCAGCTTCATCCAAGCTAATTCCCAGTTTCCTCCTTTCCTAAGCACATACAGATCTTTCAGCACATCTGTAACAGCTTTTATGTGTCTGCCACTTATTTATAAACACATCATGGAATTGTTCTCTGTACCTTTTCAATTAACATGTCCAACATTATCCCTCCTTAAATACATGTGCGTGGAATGTGCTGCCTCCCTAATTCCTTTCCTGCTAGTGGATTCTGTACACGTGAAGTTTTGCTTATTATCAGTGTTTTGAGGTGGATTTCAAGTTACAGAAAAATGTTTTCAAGTTTGAGTCAGGAGTTATACACCCAAAGGAGAATTCAGCTTCCTATTTACCTTGCATTTGAGAGTAGAAACTGAGAAATTGGGTACAGAAGGAACTGTCACCCCATAACATGTACTGCTTATTAAGCAAGGAGTAATACCTTTTACACGTGACTGTATACTGTACAACCTGCTGGCACACTAAAGCTTTGCTACTATGTCTGGTTAGTGAGCAAACACAGCTTTCCTTAACGTTTAAAAATTGTTCAAGCATACCATAACACATATTTACACATTTAAACAGAAAAATTCTCTATCATATTACCTTTAGCCCAGTCAACTACTCAAGATACTAGCTCCTAATTGAACTTCACAGTAAAAAAAAAAAATCAGTTTCTTGGAAGTGTATACACACACACACCCCCAACCACACACTTTTCGCCATGCAAATATGGATCTCTGCATCCACATGAAATTTATTCTAGACTGTTCATTGCACACCTTAGCAAAGTAGCAGCTGGCAACCCTTGAGAGCATGGAAATGCTATTTTAAGCGAGTCTGTTGTGCTAATGTACTACAGCTTCCACCTACAATATGCTAAGAGACATTGTTATAAATATACACCGATGCCAAGTGCAGGTACTCAATAAAGAAAAGATGTAAGACCGTAACACCAGACCCAGAAGAAAAAAATCATTAACACGCAGTTTTAAAACATGTTACCTGTGCACGATCCATTGCAGGCACACATACTCTGATCTGGACTCTTTGTACTTACTTCTGCCTGCGAGTTCAGGGCCATAGTGGTGGGATTGGTTTTTGGGTTCCTTCTTCAGCAGGTATTTTTCCTATAGTAGCTAGAGAAGAGGGGTGGTTATGGGATTCACATGCTTACCTTAGGATCAGCAACCATTTTTTATTCTGAATACTTGCTTCTGTATATACGTTACTTTCATTGCGCATCGTAGCGACACGTAAAAGAGGAGATGGGCACTAGGAACCTACCTCAGCAAGTCTCAGAAGGAACTTCCTCTGTAAGACAGTTAGCTGCCCCCCATATTTAACAGAGGAGCATGCTTACAGCTATAGGTGCTGCTTGAGGCCAGCAAACCTGGTCCTTTCCATCACGGGTAGGTCTAAAATGGTTATTTCACAATATAAATTAACAAACACAAGAAATAAAATAAATAGACATTAGGTTATTCCATCTCCCCTCTCTAACATGCCAATAATTTGACTAGGGAAGCAGCAGCAAAACATGCAAGTTTCTTTGCACCTTTGTTGGAATACAGATTTAAAGACCATGCTGTCTTGTCCCAGTCTTCAGTCAAAAGAATTAACACATCTTTGTTTCTACCAAAAAAACCCCCACCCTACAGAGATCTTTATGGGCTTGTGTCCCTGCTCCCATGGTTGTGCCTAATAGAAAGAAAAATCCACATGTTAAAATAAGTATATAACTGAAAAAAAGCATTATGTGGGAAAAGGAAGGCCTATCAAGCCATCAACTGTTAACATTGCCAACAGAAACATCCTCTGTGTATAATGAAAATCATCAACCAACCTGCAATTAAAGAACAGAGTCCAGGGGTCTCTTCAAACATACAGAATCAAGTTTATTATGATAGTCACTTGTCAGCATGCAAAAGCCTGTTGGAGAAGAAACTGCCTCAAAAGTTACACCGGAGTAATTGGGTTGGAAAGACCAGTGCTTATAGCAGTTCCTTTGGCAGGTGTGCAAGTAACAAAATGCTGTGGTTACCTGAACGTGAAAGGACGAGAGATCCGTCACAACAGGCTAACCTCGAGTGCTACTTCAGAACGGAACAGGAAGGCAAGAAGACAAGGGACAGTGGAGAAGCTGCTGGAAAAGAAACAGTGCCTACCAATGCGGGAAAACAGTGTGAAATTCATTCTAGGCTTTTGGAGAAGACTTAAAAGCTTGAAGTGGTAAAATCAGTGTTGGGTAACAGGAAAAAAACCCCACTTTAAAAGTTATTCTTCCTTTAGACTACAATCAGCTGCTTTTGTTTTATTGAAAATTATAAGAAACCCTGACAATTAATTAATTACAGAGGAGATCAAACACAAATAACTGAAGTACCTGCGTTAGAACAGCAAAACACTGACAATATTTTGAATTCACTGCTCAAATATACACCACGTTTACTTAAAGGCTGCTACCAGCCTTGTTTATTTTCCTCCCCTCGAAGCTGTAAATCATACCACCAACCAGTACCACGTAGAAAGCCGTTTTATCTAATGCTTTTAAAGCCTTTTATGTTTCAGCCTAGAGCTTGCAAAAAAAACCAAAGAGAGACCAAAAATCCAACCAACCACTCACCCCATACAGTTATTGTGCCTCTAAGCACAGACCAAGCAGAGACTGCTGAGACAAGAAAAGTGCTGAACATTGTTTCCTTCAGACATCACAGGGATTTTTATTGGTTTAGGAAGGAGATGCACACCCAGTTCAGTAGATGCTGAATAGCAGTAAAGCCAGGAGTTAAATGCTTTGCTTTCAGAGATAAAAATTCAAATAAATACTTATATATAAGCCAAAGGTCTACAGAAACTAGATTTTAAAAATCCTATTTCTTTCTGGGCTTTCCTTTCAACAGAAAATGAGAGGAACTCCTGTCTGTGGTGAAGGCTCAGCATCATCCCACCACAGCACAAGACACCAATGTCTTTCAGTTCTTTGCACAGTTTCTGCCATGTTGCCAGAGATTCCAGAAGATTACAAGGACAAGCTTCACACACGTCATCCTCTTGCAGTTAAACTTCCTGCACGCAATTTCTTTCACACTTTATTGTGAGCAGAAGCCGTACTCGATTCAACAGCAGCCAGTCTTGTCTCCAGAGCCTTTAATACAGTCTCTGCCTGTAAACAGCAAAAGACACTTTGTTATAAACAAAAATTGACAATAAAGAGCAAGTATAGATGTCAGGAAGTGCTCAATTTTGATCTTGCATCACCAATCCTATTTGATTCTATTCCTGCTACTTCCATAGTCTGAAAGTTCCCTCTGGTCTTCCATTAGCTCCCCATACTCTCCCAAATCTGTAACAGTCTCCAACCTTGGCAGGGGTCAGATCCACACATGCAGCTTTTGCTAGACAGCCAGCAGCTGTCAGAGCCACGGCCTTTACGCTATTTGCTCCCAACTGATTGCTACCTGCCATCAGAAGTCATCAGTAGAGCAAAACTTCAGCTTCATTACATCATATTTCAACACAAAATCACAGAAAAAGCATTTAAGTCTGTTTACATAAAAGACAGAAGAGACATAACTAAAAGTTCAGTGAAAATCTAGAGAAGTGAATCAGAGCTAATTAGAAATTAAATTTCTAATTGAGACACAGATAAGAATCTAAAGCTCTGCTTGATAAACAGAAAGAGCTAATTACCATTAAAATTGAAGGAAAAGCGTTAGGCAAGATTTCTCACCGACAAGCTATGAATAGCATGAAGTATTACAACATACATTAAAACTCACAGAACTGGTCTGGATGAAATAAGCTGTTTTGTAGAAACTGTTGAAGGACAGTAAGGTTTCACAGCAGCGATTTAAACAAAGAACAGTAGGAGGTTAAATCTCACCCTTTTTAGCATCTTTTCCAAGACAGCTCGACTTTCAAGAGTTAAAGGTTCCTCATCAGTAAGAGCCTGCTTTTCCGAGGATCCTAGGACGTAACTGATAACACTACAGTTTAGGATCATGCACTTTTCACTCTGAAGTCAAAACCATGCAACATAGTACTCCTCCGCTGTTCTCCGTTATGAGATTATAGTTAATGCACTAGCAGAGTGGAAACATGATTCCAGTGACAACAAAAACACATGGATATTTAGTGATCTTGGAAACAAACTGCATAGCAGAATGAAAAAAAGAGTTAAGCACAGAAGTACCAAGACACCACCACTTGATAAAACCTAGAACTCCAAGAGATCAGTCATGAATTCCAGTGCTACAGGAAACGGTGAAAAATCACGCAGCCATTGAGAACGGCGTCACACGAGCTGGAAGAACATGCCATCACCACCACTACTGCCCAAGAAAATGACATTCTGTGGCCATGTTGCTGTTTCTGAGAATTTTACTGCCATGGAAAAACCAAAGTATCATAGCTGTGGAAAGGGGGCAGGAGGTGGGAAATCAAACCATCCAGACTAGGAAAGTGAACATCCCCATAGATACAGCAGAATAAACTAGAACTTAAGGAAAAGCAGAAACAAAAACTAGCCCAGACAGAAATAAAGGTAATCTACCACTGCTTACTAGATAAATGCTGGAATAAAAACATTATGGCATTGAAACTTAATTCAGGATATTTTAAGATCCCTTTTAAGTGCTATAAACCAGTACAATAGGACACCTTCATTTTCTAGACAGTTTTTGACTCTAAGACAGTTAAAAGAGCCTCAAGCATACACTCAGTTTTAAGACCTGCTTTTGCCTACCATAGCAATAAAAGAAGCAGACTTGACCAGTACAGGTCAGACCTCACCATAAATTCTGTTTAAGCCCCTCTGCCCACGTTCTCTGCTGATATCTACCTCTAATCACTTAAAGCCAGGCCTATTTGGTACTACCTATAGGTACAGGCCCATTTTATGCTGCCTAAAGCAAAAGCACGGATGTAGTCTCTTCTGATCAGATGGGAAGGAATCCTCCTGTGTTGTATACCTAGTGTTACTTTCTTGGGTGGCATGCAATTTCTTACACTAAGGGCATCCCTGGTATTTTTTTTCCCCCCTCTGGGATTCGTCTAATGTGACACAGGTGATGTTTCTAACACCCCAGCACTACGATGCTAACAGCAATAAACCAGAAAACCACTCTGGAGCAAAGTAGCAGAAACAGCTACCTCTAGACATGCCACAAATATTATTAGGAGCATCCCCCCTCGGTATGACGCCTGGAGGGTGAAGTTCAGCTGGTAGGCTTACCAATAAAAATTCTGCCTTTACCTGTCAATTGAGTCAATATTGAAACAGAACAAATCCCTCTTGTAGTCAAGGTGCTTTGGGGTGCATCTGTAGATGTTGCCAAGTGTCATCGAACAGCCAGAGCAGAAAAACCTTTCTACCGTGCTGTAAAATAGATAACATTTATTCAGGAGTAGAGAAAAAGAAACACATCTCCCCATCCCTATTCAGGAAAAAAATTATTCCACTATGACTGCTTGTCTGTTTAC
>NW_010245782.1:61610-61853 GCF_000690775.1 Eurypyga helias
GGTACTGACCGCCTAGGAGCGGCGTCGCAGCCCCAGGCTCCCCGGCTCCTGACGGGCCACTTCTCAGGCTTTTTCTCAGCTCCTTCCGCGGAGCCTCTCGGCTCCCTGAGGCGAGGAAGGGAAGGGCCCGTGCGGGGAGCTCCCCCCCGCCGGGGCAGCAGCTGGGCTCCGGGCCCGGGCCTCACCATCCGCACTCGCCGGGCTGCTTGGAGAGCTTCTGCTCCTCGTCCACCGCGACGCTGG
>NW_010245783.1:0-13801 GCF_000690775.1 Eurypyga helias
CCGGGGCTTGGCCTCGGCCCGCTCCCCGGGCCGCCCGGTGAGTGTGTCACAGCGGGGACGGCCCCGTGTTTCCCGTGCTGTAGGCGAGAGCTGGTCCAGGCATCCCGCTGATCGCCAGGCACCTATTTGCAGGGGTCCAGGTACCTGCGTGGGGCTTGTATGGCCTCCGTGCTTCCATCCCTGCATGTGCTGGCACAGTCCATGTCCATGCATGTAGCCTGAACGTAAAGAGCCTTCGTATAAATGTCCTGTCTGTGTACACACAGCCTGTACACGTGCAGCCTCTGCTCAATGTTCTGTGTGGCTATGTAACCTCCTCTGCACATGCACATGCATTCCTGTGCTTAAAACGATCGACATAGGCATGCATCCCTGCCTGCTGACACCCGCCATACCGTCCAAGGTACGTCTCAAGTTTTCTGTATGTAACGAACACAAACACAGAAGAACATTGTTCCACTTGAGCACATTCACTCAGCTCCCCTTTTGCTCAGCTTGGAGAAAAATGTATCACATTTATGGCTTGCAAAGAGCTTGAGGGATGGGACCCAGACGTACAGAATCACTGAGTGGCAATGGATAAGCTTCCCGCCTGCAGTGGGTCTGCCAGCCAACATTAATCTTTGTCAGTGATTTATTTTTTAAACAAATCTGTTTTAAAAGGATATGGAAAGACATCAAAATAAAACCAAGCTAAAAGAACATTCATTAAATATTCTGTTCATGAAATATACAGCAGTGTGATCTAATGCACTGAAATACACAAACCTTCTGGTTAGATTCAGCTTATCTTTTGAGAGAAAAATTCTTTCAATAATAAATTAATCATCATTTAAATTAGACCACTGTGCATTCCACCAACCTATACTGCCTTGATCTTTCTTTCATGCAATATTGGGTGTGAACAAAGTGCCGGTGAAGTTTAGCTTTAGATGTTGTGGCTGGGCTGCAGGTTTGTCAGCTGAATTAGCTGTGGTTCTTTGTAGCATCGCAGCTTCAGTAACTGGTTTTCCCTGATGAGTCCATGAGTGGTATTGATTTCCAATAACAAGCAGCTATATGGTGCGCATCCAGTAAAAGACGCCTGGCTAACTTTGGGCTCCCTTTCAATAATCCTCTGACATTCCTGTGACCTTAGAGAGGAACAGCAGTGCCCATGAACTTGAGTAATCCTCCAATTTCAATCAAATGCCCCACTTAGAAATAAAGACAAACAGCTGTCATAGCTTGTATGGTCATATTTTGGGGTTTAGTAGCTTTCTGCACCAGTATAAGACCATGAACTCAGTACGATTTATGAATGAAGTCATTAACAGTATTCCAGTATTTCTTCCACCCATTCCTACCCTGGGGTACTTTGTACCTTGCAACCACCTTTGGAAAGAATATATAGGATTGCTTCATCCCATACAGATGAAATACATTCTCTGCTCTTAGAAGGAAACAGGCAACTGTGTAACGTTGTGAGGCATCATGTCACAACAGCTGAAGGCCGGAAGTAGAAAACCACCAGCAACTCTCCCGCGTTCTGCTGAAACAACACAAAAGGTGTTTAGGTAGTCTGTGACCAGCTATGTTGAGATTCAGCCAGAGATCTCATACTGGGATACACAGTTTGATCCTTCTAAAGGTGCTGTCAGATCCTTACTCAAGGTGGAAGTGAGGCAGACCTCAGTTTTATGGTGGTGTACCTCATCTACAGGGTTGGTTTGGAGTATGTAATTAGTACGGGTCCTCAGGCCTCTGCTCGCCGAATAATCAGCCACGCTTTCTGTAGCACCTCAGTGTGCCAGCCAAATATTGACCCCCTGCCCCTTTTTACTTTGAAAGAGGTGAGTGAGCCAGGGCAGAATTAGCTGCTTTTGCAGCAGTCCCAGATGGACAGAGAGGGATTCACAAGTCTCATATTCCTAAGCAAAGGGCAGGGACCATGTAGTTTGTTTTAAACAATCTTTGTACAGTGTATACGTGGCAAATTGTCACAGCAGCTTCCGGGCTCTCCAGCTTGTACTTGTCTTTTGTCGTCCATTGATGATCTTGAAAGCAGAAAATATCCACAACATGTTGTGCTCTGGCCAATGCGTCTTCTGCACAGGGACTTGGAAGTTGGGCTAGTGCAAAACACAAGGACCAGAGCTGCAGGGAAGGTGTCAGCAGATGGAACTTTCCCATCTCTCTCTTTTCATCTAATGCAGAATAAAGCTAGCTAATTACAGACAAAGCTGTTCTAAACAGAAGTTGACAGTCCAGGCTTTGTTACCTTGAGAGGGATGGAAAATATCCTTGGTCTTTTTAATAACCTCTCTGTTGTTTGTGATTGAATATGATCCAATTGTTCTAATGGAGGAGAATATTATGCACAGCATGAGTCAGCAACACTTTCTTCCTGGAACAGCTGACAGCAAAGAAAGTTCCCAAACTCCCTGCAGAAATATTCCTCCCCCCAGAGGAGGATCTGGGCTGTG
The DNA here is from genome assembly GCF_000690775.1 of Eurypyga helias. Taxonomy (NCBI): domain Eukaryota; kingdom Metazoa; phylum Chordata; class Aves; order Eurypygiformes; family Eurypygidae; genus Eurypyga; species Eurypyga helias. The sequence goes on from NW_010245783.1 coordinate 2,466, forward strand.
TCCGCCAATACCTGCTGGTGCCTCCCCTTGAGATGGACCTGTCGTGTCTGACAGGAATACGGAACTATCCAAGGTTCATTCGAGGTTAGAAGACACAACTCAATGTGCAGCAAAAGCACTCAGGAGCCTGGTGCAGAGGAGGGGGAAGCCAGTCGCAGAAGTTCTGAGTGCCAGTGCATGTTCCAGTGGTTGGGAGGTTTGAAACGAGGCCCTTGACAGCACTGTCAGCGGGATGGTGTTAACAATTCCAAATGCTCAGGCTCATCTGAGGCCATCCAGTAAACAAGACTGGGTTGTTTCTTATAAAATACAGATCTATAGCCACCAGCTAAAGGGTGGTTGGGAATGGCTTTGAAAGCTACTAATTGATAGGTGCGCTGTCCACTCTGTGATAGGAAAAAATATACCAAAAAAATCTTGCCCTGTTAGGATAAATTAAATAAGGTGGCGTATTTTAAAATACTAAATCTTCAAAGCATGCAACGGGCTCCTAGGTAAAACTATGGACTTCACTGAAAAGCTGCTGGGAATGAGTTTTCCATGCTTTAATATGTAGTCCCCAGAAATTAACCCCCTACCTACTGACATTGCCCTGTTGCAGTGTTTGTGTTGTGTTGAGAACAACCATCTATCTAATGTTCCAGCAAGTGAAAGACCATGCACAGAAATGGACCTGGCTTCTGAACAGTCTCCCTGTACAAATTCATACTTCCACTGGAAATTTTTGCCAGGCAAAGCTACAGTCTGATAAGCAATCCCAAGTTTTGGATTGACTTTTGTTTGTTCTGTTGTGGCTGTTGGATATTTGCTGCCACTGGATAAAGTTTCTGGCAGCTACCAAGTGATTAGCTATAGTGAGATCCAACATTTTCCTATGGAACGAGCATTTCTGCCAAAGGTGGCAGCTCAAAGCACAGCATTGTTGCTTTTTAAAGAATCCAGACATACTAAACTACCTAAATCACTCCCTGTTCAATGCCAGATCACCCAGCCTCCTCCCTGCTCTGTGCTCAGGTCAGTCAGTGTGCCAAATGCTTCTCTCCTGTGAGCTGAGACCTTGCTCTGTTCCAAACTACATTCGCTGAGGTCTCTGCCCTCCACCTTGGACTTCAGGGGAGAGGAAGGGATGCAGGCACATAGGCAAGACTCGCATTTCACAAAGTTCCAACTGATTTTTAGAAAGTTTACAACAGAGCCCTAGACCTTAAAAGAACACTGTGATTGCCACAAAGAACAGTGTGGGAAAACCAGTATACATGCGTGTGCAGCCCTCCCACACGCACACTGACTACCCCAGATATAGGCATACCCACAGATCAGCACCTACACACAAATGTTTTTGACACACTTATTCTCAGCATCCTGTTCTCTTACAGCAGCCTCAGTTGGAGGAAGGGAGAAAATATGTTCCTTCTAACCTAATCTTCTAATGACCTTTCTGCCAGCTCCACTTTCCTGCCTATCTCTAAGCTGCCTGTGGTGGTGATGGGACCAAGATTCCAGTGCAGAGAGTGATTTCCTCCTCAGGGGTCAGCAGGGTCTGTTTGCTAGATTGTGATGTGCTGCCCAATTGCTCTTAAGAGATTCAGGGTAAATAAGGAGATAAGAAAATTGTTTACAATCCCATCTCTTGGGCCCCTTGCAGCTCTGTTAGAGTTTTTGCAGAGTCAAAGGACTGTTGACTGTGCTGCAAACCTGGTGCAAGTGAGCTCCCATTGTTTCTTCTCTTCCTGGTTTGTGAACTCCCTGCCAAGCCTGGCAGAAGGTCTCTCACTCTGCCCTGCACGTTTCCTACAGCTGCCTGCAACTGCAGAGAAGAAAAGCAGGAGAGCAGGCAAATGCGGCAGCATGCCTTGGTGGCTGGCTCCAAATGCTCTCTACAAACTAATATTTAGAGAGTGACTGTCTCAACTTTTGTTGAGAGGCTTTTTGAGCTCTGTAAGGCACACTCAATGCCTGTCTTCCAAAGCTGTCCCGTGGCAGTCGGGGGCTGTGATAGATTCTCCTGGTAGGAGATGCCTGACTCCCTTGCTCCACTCCCTCTCTCTGGGAGGATGCAGGATATGGGTACTTCTCAATTTCAGGGCGTTCCTGGCCTCCACGTTGCCTGTCAAGGGGAGATTCATTAGCAGCAGGGAGGCGATTCTCTCTCTGCTCTGGAATTGGAGTCATTTGTCTCAGGAAGGTTCTCAGACGCCTCACTCTCTGTGTGGCAGCTTCTGCTCAAGGAAGACAAGCACTTCATCAATAAACAAGGAGCCTGGGGAATGGCTCCAGCTGACAGAGGGCATTATTAATGACTGACACTTTTGCCGAGGGTGGATCAGCCTCCCATCAGCTGCTTTATGAGGAGAAGGAGAAATAGAGCTGAAGATGGCAGCCTTGAGAGGAGCTGGGAGTTTCAGCATCCTCCTGCAAAGTCCTCTGCTGTGAGGCACAGGGCTGGCACAGCCCTCAGGGAGTGACTGTGTATTTCCCCAGTGTCAGGGGTCAGCAGGAGACAGGCCCAGCTCAGGAGCAGTTTTGTATCCCAGCCCGCCAGGGTGGGCTCTGCTATGGAGGTCTTCCAGGCTAGACCTTCCCCTCCCTTCTGTCCCTCTCTCAGCCTGCCCCTGAGTTCAAGGGGTATCTTCCAGTATCTGTTTCTGCAGCTTCTTGCTTTGGAGGGCCTGTGGACCTTTTTGCAGCTTCTTCCCAGGCGATGCAGTGAAGAAGGCATTGAGGGGCTGGAGAGGAGGTTGTTATGCTGCCTTCACTCTTGGACAAAGCAAGAAACATCATCCCACATGGCTGGCTGTGCTGGAACTGGAGAAGCTGACGACTCTTGTCATAGTTGGACTCCTAAATTCATCCCCTCAGGTGGAAGAAGCCTCTAAGATCTAAAGCAACATTGCTTCACCTTACAATCATACTTAATTTGCCACAGCACCATCAGGGTGCAAGCAGAGAAATGCCTGCTTTGTTGTAACATTGATATTTCATCTTTCTGTGTCCTACAGCCTTAGAGCTGCCAGGAAAGTTAGTCCTTGGCTCCTGCATTAAAAAAAGCATGTGGTAGAAATGCTCAGCCCATGAGTTAGGTCTTTGTACCACCTTTTGTTTGGAACCACACTCACAAAGTTAGTTGTGAAATCTTTCAGCTGAACCCCTGAGTGTCCAACCAGCCTGCTGCATAGACAGGGTGTAGGATCTAGGTCATCTTGGTCTTCGCAGTTCTTGAAGGACGTAGCCCTTCATGCTATGGCTTCTTCTCACTCTAGACCTGCAGCTGTGGTGGCTTCATAGCTAAGGGTGCATTCAGTATCCTGTTCAGATCCTGTTGTCTGGGTGTGATGGTGAGTTTTTTATGCAATTTAAATCTCTTTTCAGACTGAAGACTCTTATGCTCAGCCTGAGATTAGAGGAAAATGTACTGGGGACTCATCTCCCTTCTTTCAGAGATTATTCTGTTACCACAACAGGTCTGAAGTCCAGAGTTCAGAGATGGCTCTAGGTTTAGGAGCCCCTTATTTATTCCAGGACTTGGGTTCTTGGAAATGGAATGGATGGATCCATTTTGGTGCTCCAAATTCTGTGTCTCACATTACCCAGCCTGAGGCTATTCAGAGTTAGGATTCAGGTGTGATCCCATCTTTGTCAGACTTGTGCAGGTAAACCCCAGTTGATTTCTACTTGCAAGAAAACTGGAAAAACTTCACTGCAAGACTGGCTCAAGGTCTCTCCCTTGTGGTTAAAAACTACTATCCTGGGGTTGAGTGTTGTGGGGTCCCTGGGCCGCTGTCTCCAGGCTTCCACTGGCAGGAAAAGAATGAGGCATTTCTAGGTCTGCTGGTATTTATAAGCTGAAACAGGTCCCACCCAGATAAATGGTCCATTTCTGCTCCAAAACAAGCTCTGGACTCTGCTCCAAGCCCCTAAGTGGATTGCCTTCTGGCCAGCCTAGCTCTCTGGTGATTGAAAAGCCGAGAGGAGTTAGAAGAGGGGGGGCAGGGATGTGATGTTCAGAGGCTGCGTGGACTCAAACTAGCTGGATTCACTGAACTCATCACTGAAATCACTTCTTACGGTGCCTCTCTGTTTTAATTCTCCCCGAATCAGCCCTCTCCCGTGAGTGAAACAATCTTGCCTGCAGATTGAGGGGGGTGGGAGGGATTTGAACATTAATCTGATGTAGATTATACATCCGCCTCCCTCTCTCTCCCCTTCTCACTCTCTCTCTCTCCCTCTCTCTCCCTCTCTTTCTGTCTGTTTCTCTCCCCTCCCTCTCCTTCCTGCTTCATCTCTTCAAGAAAGTGAACATAAAGTAAAAACACGGAGAGAGAGAGGCAGAGAGAGAAAAAGCTCCCTGAAGAGGGAAGCCCCAGCAGCCAGTAGCTGTTTGGATTTGCCTGGCGCTGCCTTTCTTGCTTTGCTCCCAAGGAGTACCTTTAATGGGATCAATTGCTTCAGTTCCTTTATAACCAAGTCCATCGCAAAGGCAGACTCAACATATTATGGGCAACTGTGTGAAGTCTCCACTGAGAAACCTCTCAAAAAAGGTATGTTCCCGGAATCAAAGTGCATTACATTTCCAGCCCTGCTTCTTGGGATGGGTGACGTCGTGGGCAGATGGGAAAGGGAGGTGGGAGAAACACAGAGATGTGTACAGTGGGTTCAACTCTCTTCACCAGTCTTTTTTGGTAAGAGCTGCTAATGCAAGTGCAGCCGTTAGAGCCCGGGATGCTGGGTGCCACAGCATGTGTGTAAACGTGTGTGTATGCACACACATGAGCAGGCTCATGTCCTGCTCACTGTGTGTGTGTATAGCTGTCCTCTGGGAACGTGCAGGGTTGTGCTTGGCAGTGTGCACAGTGTTTTGGCACACATCTTCTGTACGGGCATCTTAATGTGTGTGCACACGTGTGAGTCTGTGTGTGCGTGCGCATGTGCTTCAGTCGAGAGGTGTCTGCACAAGTCTAGTCGTGTGTGTCGTTTCTGTAGGGACATATATATTCACGTACCTGTGAATGGGCATGTATCTGTACGTATTCCTTTTGGGGTGTAAGAATATGCACACCCAATGAGCCCATCTGAAGTGTGTGTGTGTCCTTAGCTCTTCACATCCCTACACACACATCCTGAGGTGCGTGAGCAGGCATGCAGTGTTTGTGGTGACTGTATGGGGGGAATTTATGTGCATCACACATGTCTCCCTGCTTGTATAGTGCTGTGTGTGCCTACACCTGCTAGTGGATGCCCTCACGGAAACCTGTATGTAGACGTGTGTGGTTTTATGTCTATCCATCCTTGTGTATGCACACATCTGGTTTTATTGGTATGTGTTTGGGTACAGAAGCATGTTTTTCTCTGTGATCTGTTTGTCCATGCCTCTGTCTGTGAGTGGATACATGGGGCCCTGGCTGTGTGTTTGTGCATCGTGTCGCACGTCAGCATGGCCCATGTGTCTACATGCTTGGGCCCAGGCGGACTTCATCTGCGAGCTGCCATGTGGGTCTGTTAGACTTCAGCCCATGGGCTGCTCTGTGCTGAGGTTTTACAGTGATCCCAGGACAAATGAGATTCAGGAACGATTCTGCTGTTAGCAACTAGATTGACATGGGAGTGACGTGCCCCAGAAATATTTGTTGTTTGACTGAGGAAGGTTTTGCAGTGCTGTGTACCTGTCAGCTGCATGGTTCTCGCTTAGCACTGCTGCCAATCTAGTAACTCAGCAAAAAGCTATGCAATTCACTCCTCATAAATGAAAAAGTTATATTAAGCCTCTGAATTATTGCAATGAGGAGCTACCTCTGTGGAGACCTTGCCGACAGTGAAATGCCACTGCCATCAGGATGCTCTTCACAGCACACCTTGCCACCCAGGAAAGCGCCTCTGGGAGGGATCTGTTGGGGAGAGAACCTCCCTAGCAGGGAGTTTCTTCTGGCTGGAGATTTGCCTCTTTCAGGTAGAAACACAGTTTGTTTGTTATCTCGGCTGCTGTAAACAAAGCCAATAATGGCAGAGTGCAGCTGCGGGGGAGCTGGGGTACACAAGGAGAGAATTCATCACCAGTGAGGCAGTGCTGACACCAGTCCCTAGGTCAGAGTGACCTTCAGGGAGAGGCAGAAGTAGCTGAGGTTTACCCTAATGTTGCATATATGAAAAACCAACTTGGTTGCTTGTAGGTCGCCTCCAGCTTGCAATAAAAGGAGTTGGCTGCAGCTGTGCTCAACATGATCAAGGCAATTGCAATTAAAGTCTGACGTGTGGCCAGGCTGCTTGAATCAAAATGGATTCAAGAATTCATCAGCTCTGTGTCATCAGTCCTTTAGGTAATTCATGCTTTCATTCCTAAAAGCTGCTTCGAACAATGCACTTTGTGCCTAGATAGAAGGCCTGGGATGGCAGGACTAAAGAGAGAAAGCTGCAAAGCTGAATGAGAGCATCTCTCAGACGCAGCTCCAGCAAGCCATGAATTAAGGCCCTGGGCACTCATACTGGCAGATCCTGGGGCTCTGCTGTTCTTTTGATCACGACACGTGATTATAGTGGAGACTGCAGGTCAGTCTTAACGCTGAACAACTTCACTTGGCTGTTTTATGAGCCTGGTCTTTTTTCTCAGATTTTACCTTGGGAAAACTCATTTTGTTGGAATGATAAAGAGGTGGGACTGTAGACAACTTTTGTGAAAGCTGCTCTTGGGTGACAGACTGATCTCTTGAATACATGATTTCAACCCAAAATTTGGGATCACTCCCAGGCACTGTCTGGCTTGGTCTGGGACTGGCTGACATGGTACCTAGCTTGTTTTGGTGGCAATGCTCAGGCTTTGTCTCCACAATGTCTGTTGTTGGTAGCTTCATTTTCCCACCATCACGGTGTCCCCCCAGTGATCCCAGCAGCCAGGCTGGCTGCCTTTCCCTCTGAGAGGTACTGCAGCCAGGATGGAGATGCCCCTCTGGGCTTGTCCCTCTGACACACAGGCAGGAAAATGAGGTGAATCCCATTGTGCTTTTGCTGTGCAGAAAGGGAAAGCTTTGGCAGCCAGGTCCCTTGCTTTGCCACCTTTCACCATCTCTACAGCCATCTCTAAATCAGCCCAGGGTCTCTTCCCACTCCAAAATCTGCTGGTCTTACACAGCCAAGGGCTGGACTCAGCCAGGAACGGTAGTGGTCCTTTGCTCAGGGAAGGGACAGGGAAAGCCTGAGCTCCTCAGTCCTGTCCTAACGTTCTCTCTCATGCATGCTGCAGTTTCCCCTGTAATGAGCAGCTGATGTTGCTTTGCCCCATACCCATATCACAGCTCATTTTTGGGTTCTGCTGGGATGTAGGAGGAACGTGATGGAGGGAACTTGTGGGGATACTTGCAGGAGAAATCAGGGGGCCTGCTGGCAGAGGGAACATCAAGTGCTGTAAATCCTGCCTGCAGAGGAGAGCAGGGGAGGGATCCCCTGTTGAGGTCTTGCTAAGACATGCACCTTGTCATGCTGTCACTGCATTGGGTTGTCTGATCAGGATCCTTGGTGGCTTTTGGCAACTGTTTCATCAAGCTGGCAATCTCTATCCGCACAGGAAAACAACGGGATGAGTGTTCTGTGGTACTGCTCTGTGGCTTGGTAATAAATTCTATTGACTGGAGGGTCAGCAAACAAGGATTAGGGGCTGTGGGGCCTTCGATCTTGCACATGGCTTCACTGGAATTAAACACAGAACCGATGTGGGGGCTATTTTAAATGATTCATATTATCTGATATATTAAACTGAAAAATGTGCCAAGAAATAAAGCTGATCATTTTGAAAATACATTGCACTGATATCACGAAGCTGTGCAGTTCAACACAGATGCCTTGACATTTAGCTGAGCTAGTAATATGCCATTTGTGGACGGATGCTCATCTTTCAGATTTTTAAGGACAAGTGTCCTCTGTGTCAAGATTCAATCAGAGACAGATTTATTCCTCATCCATGACTGCAATGAAAATGCTTTTCTGCTTCATCATTTTCTTTCTCCATGGCTTGCTTTTTGAGTTGTTTTTGTTTTGGTGCTTGATATTCTCATGACATTATACATGAGCAGATTGGTGTAAGACTGTGTACAAAGATGCGAACTACAAACCATGTGTGTGATATAATAGCACATGGCACACACAGCACATACATACAGTCGACTCGGACAAGTGTGAATGGGGCATGTATGTTTATCTGATCTTTTAGCCTGAAAAAGCACCTCAGGCATTAAGGGTTAATAGAGACAATGACAATTGACAGAGCTTCTCTGATCACCCCTGAGAACACCAGCTGCAAAAGTAGAATCATTCCTGAAGAGGAATCTGATGTATGATTAATGTTTATTCTATAAAACCAAGGGTCCTGTGGGTTGTGATGGTTTTTTATAGCTGCATGGGAATATCAGGATAAGAGTTTTCTTGCAGAGCCAGGGAAATGCATTTCTATAAAAGGAAGGCAGTGCCTCCTTATAAAATCCAGTGCTGGATTCTGTTCTGGAGCCCTAGCTTAGCAGGACGTGTGCACTTAGGAAAATGTGCAAATGCAAACAGACAAAAATGCTGTGCTCGTGCCTGATCTCCTCTTCGGGACTGTCAGTGATTAGAAGAGGTCAGTGCAGTAACTGCCTGAGACCCTGAGGATGTAACTAATTAGAAGTGGCACGGGGAGTGCAAGCCTGCAGTTGGCAGAGCCACCTGAAGCTGTAAACGGCCTTCTAATAATATTATAAACCATGTGATGCTGTGCTGCTGGAATGTAACGCGGAGCCTCACACAGGGTCTTTGTGCAGCTCTGCCTGGTCTCCTGGGGATCCCTGGCTGACACAGCTCTGCCGGCAGCATTGCCCTGGGCACAGGCCGACACATGGACTGTTAGGTGGGGGTGTGTTCGTCCTTCGCAGCTCATTCAAGGGATTGTTAACTCTGGGGCTGATAGTAGGAGCGTGGCCCTTTGGGTTGTGTCTGGGTAGATGTGAGGAGTGCTGAGAGTTTGATGTCGTTTCAAAGCGAAATTCTCCTGGTTGGTTGTACTTCTCTCAGCTTTTGAAAGTGAAGTCCTGGACTTACTGCTTCTGTACAAATCCTAATAGACCAGTGGGGGGGACGCAGCGTGGACCAGATGAAAGAAATTTAGCAATAATGTCTCTGCGAGGCGGTTCAGTAAAACTTCAGAGGAACAGCTGGGCGAGACGGGGAGGTAACATCCTCTGTTGTGTTGTTTGCTTGCTGCTGGTTGGCTGGGAAGATCCGCCATGAGGAGAAGACGTGCTATAAAGCTGTCCAGACGAGCGAAGAGGGGCCGTCGGCTTGCGAGTACCAGGGTCCGCTCATGGTGCTGGCCCAGAACTGCGCCGTCATGCACAACCTGCTGGGGCCAGCATGCATCTTCCTGAGGAAGGGCTTCGCAGAAAACAGGCAGCCTGTACGTAAGTTACGCCCAGATGGGCGAGACATGCACAAAGCCACGTGGATGTGAGCCAGGGGTGCAGAGCTGCCCGCATGCTCCATCTGCGTGGGGCTCTGTAACCCCCAGCCCTGGGCCTTGAGCATCCCGGCTCCAGCTCCATGTGCAAATACAATCACAGGCAAATGTCTAACCCGAAGGATGTGCAGAGATATCCCCGTGCCTAAACACCAAGAAAGGAGGATTCTAAAAATGCAGCTAGGGAAGATAGATCTAAGCCTACACTCAAGTAGGTATAATCACATGGACTCAGGAGGAGTCTAGTTTTCAAAGGGAGACATCCACATCTCATTCCCAGAGGCTTAGGTTAGCATTTAAGGCCTAAATAGCCACTTAAATGCAAATCAGGGCATCCGTATTGGGAACAAGCCGTCCCGCAGACATGCCCATATTTGATTCTGTTCTTATCAGAGTACCAGCAGAAATAATCATGCATCTGCCTCCTCACAGATACCCAATGCCATCTCTTACACACTGTCATACACAGCCTGACCCTGCAGCAACCACAGCCAAATAAACCAAAGAACATCAGTCTGTCCTCATGTTTGCAAATAGTGCCAGGCTACCAAATGCTATTATCCCTACACACACAGATAAAGAGCAAAAACATCTATCCACTCAGTCACATCAATTTGTAACCATGTGTTCAAATGCATTTAATGTGTGTGTTTGTATGTCAGTTCAAATGCATACACCTGGACATATTAAATCCACATAAATATGCACCTCCAGTATTGTATCTTTGCAAGAAGTAAACCATATTTTTGCACATAAACATTCAGTTCCTACAATAACATGAATTCAAAGACATACACAAACATGATTAACACATTCCTTACGGATACATACGAGTGAATATGTGTGTTGTCAGATATTCACCCAGTGTGTTCCATATTCTTCTGGTGAAACAAAGCTCACCCAATTACCTGAGAGTCAGAGCTTTCTTGCCTCTCTAAGAACTCTCTTACTCGTGCGTTGATATGGTTATCCACAGCTGTAGGAGACATCTAGATCTTTATTTCTGAACCCTCCTCAACCAATAACCCAAAAAAAGAGTCATTATTTGTCATTATTGATCAAAGGACTTTTGTTCTTCCTAACCTTTAGCCACTAAGGGGTCACATATTTCTTGTGCCCGTTCACTAAAACACGAACCATAATATTCTGACACGAGCACGTGCTGGCATGCACAGAGCTACCTGTCATAGGGGATAGGTCCAGGTCCTAGTGGAAGGCTCACAGCTGGACAGGTATCCGTCCTGCTTAGCCCCTGGAAACTCACAGTACCCTAAGAAGTCTCCAAAATAGGATTAGTGATGTCTCTAACTACCCTGATGTAGAATAAGTGCATCTGATAAACAGCATTACTTTTACTGACTCTCTGGACCAACAGGATTTACTGTGCATAGAATGGGAATAAATGAGGGTAAGACCATTACATATAATAGACTCTCTGAGAGTCACCTCTGCTTATATCTAGGATCTAAACTGAACAGTTTTATTTCTCTTTCCATATGTTTTCCAGAAGCTTTAAAGTGATTCAGCCCATTTCTTCCCAAGCAATTTTCCTCCTTTATCATTTTAGGGGATCTTCTTTCAGATTTAAAACAGAAAACCTCTTCATGACGTTAGTTATCGCTTGAGTCAGATTTTTGGAGGGACATAAACCCTCCTCCTCCTTTTGCATTCGCAGTCTGTGGCTCTCTGATGGTAGAATCTGCATGTGCAAAGATATGCTCAGAGCCCTGCAAGCACGAATGCCTTGGTGTGCAAAATTAGAGCTGGCGCTGAAGCCCCCATTTCTGACATGTGTCAGTCATGTCGCTTGCAACGTGGTCTTCAGTGAGGGATGGGGAGGGTGGTCTTGTGGCAGGGGCACTGGAGG
>NW_010245783.1:13832-25542 GCF_000690775.1 Eurypyga helias
CCCAGCCGCTCTCACAGGACAGCGGTTACCGTGGCTGAGTCACGGCACCCTTTGCACCGTGGCAGTGGCAGTCGCACCCTGGCATCTGCCGCCACACTGAGCTGGCTGTCGGCATGCAGCAGTATCTCCGGGGATTCATGCTTGTGAACTTTGGAATAGGGTGCACAAGGTGTTGGTACTGACCGTGGGTGCTTTTCATCTGGTGTTTTATCTACGGCAGGAGGGCAATAGTGCCTCTTGCATCCGGTCTGAGGAGTTCGAATTGTTTTATTACTTGGTCTTGATGAAAGCAGAACAAATGGGATGACATGTTTGAAAATACCAGGTCTGTGAAGGATGAAACAGCAGAGCCAGTGCGCTCCAGTAGTTCCATCCAGCACAGAGATGCCTCTGGGAAGGTTATGAGTGGCAAGCTGGTCGTTTCTCTGGCACAGCCCACTTCTGCACAGACGTAAGCCAGTGTGTGTCCTAGTTTGCTATGCTCTCTGAGCAGCCGCCATTGGTTTCCAGAGGAGCCTGTGGTTAAATAGCAAAAGATCATCCTTCTCAAACTGATCAAGGGCACAGTCTCCAGGGACGTGTGGTGAAGCTGGAGGACAGCTGGAAGGCAAGGAGAAACTCCCATGGTTGAAGGGAAAACCGAGAGTGAGACGACAAAAGAGATCGTGTTTCCGTGTCTCCAAATTTTCAGATGTTCTGGATTTGCCTGGGAGCCATAAGAGGAATTAGAAAGGGCATTTAAACCAGAAAGCAGTGCATTTCCATGCTCATCTCTTCTTCCTGGTGCAGTGTTGGAATTTTCCTATACTCTTGTATATATCCTCCCCCTTCTTCCAAGAAATTCAATTGGATGTTTGAAGTTGCAGTGTTTCCTGAACATGGTGAATCCTTGTCCTGTTTTGTTTGTAGATGACCTTGATGATGTATATGTTGTGTGTCTGCCATCATGCCTGGTTTCAAAATGCTTGTATATGGAGTAGAGGCTGGGGGGAAGGGCGAAGTTCCTACCTTTGTGTGGGGACTGACAATAGGAGATGGCGCTGGGATGTTGGGGCTAAGAGAGCTCGCGGCTGTCCCTGACCTGCCAGAAGGACAGGGATCAAGCAGCGATCCAAGCAGACGATGGTATAGACCTGCTGGTTACAGGGACTGCTTCCAGCTGTTTTCATCTGGTTGTTACAGCGGGAGCTGCAGTAGGAAATACAGCCAGAGCTCTAAGGAAGATTATAGCTGCTGCAGGGCCAGTCTCTGCCCCAGGGTTTGGTGCTGGGGAATGATGTAGGAGCTTCATGAAGGTGCTCATAGTACCATCAAGTGGGGAGGCCACACACATGGCTGTGGTGGCCCAGGTCTCTTCTCTTCTGGGGGAGCACCTGCTGTCCCTTAGTCCAGCAGATGAGACGGAGATGGGCTTCCACAGGGAAGTGTGCAGGCTAGCACCCCTCCCGTTGGGGAGGAGAGCTGGCAAGCCCTGCTAGGTAGACGGTATTAAACATGTCATCACCTTCTTGTTTCTTCTCTCAGTCTGGCTTGTCCCAGAACAGTTTGCACCAACAAGTGCTGCTCTGAAACTATGTTTGTGGCAAGCTTTAACATGGTATGTTCTCTTTTTGCAGGATAGAGAACTGCGTCCAGAAGAAATTGAAGGTAAAATTTGTCGCTCCTTCTGTGTCACCTTTCTCCCTGCCCAGTGAAAAAATACTGGCTGGCCCTTCCAGGTTGGCTGGTGTGGAGTAAAATAATTTGGGGTAAATCAAGGGAGGTGATTATTGGGATTATTCCTGGCAACCCCAGCAAAATGAGATAATATGTAAAACTGCGAAAGTGCTGACTGTGAAGGAATTTGCATCCATTCCAGCTTCTTTAGGGTGGGAAGATAAGTAAAGTAAGGGGGTATTAGCTGTCAGGAAACTGCTTTCCACCCCTGCTCCCACAGAAAGTGTCATAGAGCATAATACACTAGTATGGCTCCAGGGGAGCTGTTTTACCTGCTGATCCCTACAGTGAGTGCTATATAATATAGGGGGTAACAATTGGGAAAACTGACTTCTTCCAGTTTCTTCAGGGAGTGCAGTTTAAGAACAATCTGTTCATGGCACTTGTAGTTCAAGCAAGCTTTCCAGGGGTCAGCAGTGCTGCTGACAGAAGAGCTTAACGTTGCTCCAGTCATTGCCTCTTTTCAGGGAGACCTGCTGGGAAAATACAGAGTATCGTGGGGAGTCTGGCCCCATAAAGTGCTGCTGATTCTGGGGAAGTTTCTTGGAAAAGGTATTTCAAGCTGTCACTGACAATATTGTTCTTTTTTGGATCCCCTCCCACAGAATTAAGAGAAGCCTTTAAGGAGTTTGATAAAGACAAGGATGGCTTTATTAACTGCAGGGATCTGGGGAACTGCATGCGAACCATGGGCTACATGCCTACTGAGATGGAGCTAATAGAGCTCTCTCAGCAGATCAACATGAACCGTGAGTAATGACCACCTAGCTGTACCTCCCTCTGGCTGCTCTGCCCTGCATCACTGCCTTGGGCTCTCTCAGTCTCCTGCTGTCCCTTTTCCTTTGTGGTTTTTTTTTTTTTCCCTCTCCTCTTTTTGGTTCTCATTTTTGCTCCCTATCATCTCTCCTGTTTGTTTGTGGTCCCTAGCAGTTGATGCCTTTGTTTCTTTCTTATCAGACAAAGGGAATGTGTGGACTGTACTGTTTGGGAACAGTGCGTGGAAGGCTTGTCCTTCGTGCTTATGCTGTCAGGGTATAAAACTGCCCTTGGTGTGGGCAGTCAGACATCGGTGCATAGGTCGTGGGTGTTGTCATATTGAAGCTGGTGTCAGGTGGTGTCAGACTGAAGAAAGAGCCTGGGAAGGTGGAGATGCTGTGGTCAGAATGTGTGATGGATGGGCTGTTTGCTCTGCATTGGTGTTCATGGATCTGCTGTGTGCCTGGGGATGGGCTACAAGCAAGCTGTGCTGGCAGCGTCAGATGGGAGCATCTGCTGGAGTCATGGAAAAATGTGATAAACGTGTCCCATTCACTGTAACTGTGTGCCCCTTGTCTTTCACCAGCATTTTTTGTCACCTCTTGCTGTGACAGTGCAGGGTATTACCCTTAGCTAGGTGTGAAAAAGGATATTTAGTGCATGTAATTTCTGACACATGATGATGTAAAAAGGACAAGTTACTTGGTCAAGGGAGGGAAAACAGTTGTGACATACGCAGCCAGTCACACACAAAAGCAGCTGATAACCCTGGCACACAAGTGCTTAGGAACTTGAGAGTGTTACTGCCAGCTTTCAGACAGGGGATAAACAAGAAAAAGGGCTAATATGATGAATAAACAGTTGGACATATATTAGCCACCACCAATGGAGCAAGACTCTGCCACTGCTTCAAGGCACTGCCCAGTCCATGCAGCAACACCATCCTGTGCCCTTGCCATACCCTCTGTCATAGGCACAGCAGAGGGTTGCTAAAAGCTCTAGAGTGATCGAGCCTCTAATACCTGGTACATGATGCCATAAGGATGTGACAGTCCATGGCAGCCTAGGATGGAATAGCTTGGGCTCACTCCTCCTAGCCCACAATCCATAAAATAGGAAGTATAAAACTACCTCTGCTTTTCCTTGCACTGTCCTGCACCTCCTGTGGTTTGCTCCCTGGGGCACAGAAAAGTGCAAAGTGAGTGCTGGGCTTGGGTCCATACGTTTATGGAGTTCTTACACACAGTCTTCCATCTTATCCCAAGTGGGTGGCCATGTGGATTTTGAAGATTTTGTTGAACTGATGGGACCAAAGCTGCTGGCAGAAACTGCAGACATGATTGGTGTAAAAGAGCTCCGTGATGCCTTCAGAGAGGTGAGTGCTCCTTATCGCGTGGCCCCCAGAGAGGTGAGCAGCAGGAGACAGGAAAGAGAGAAGACCCACTGGGGAAGGGAAGAGGAGGAGGAGAGAGCAGCACAGTGGAAGACAGAGAAAGAGCCAAGCCAGGCATGAAACAAGGGAGGAGCAGAGAAAGTCACTGAGATAAGGGAACCCTTGAGGCAAGGAAGAGGAAAGCTGGTGCAGACACAGGAGTTAAGAGGAGTTTCTGAGGACAAAAGACAGACTGGATCCAGGCACTCAAAGGAGAAAAAGGAGGGACGCAAAACTAATGCAGGAAAAATAGGTCACTCGGAAGCAGATCAACACAAAATCCAACCCAGAGCAAGATCCATTTCCATTAACTGTATTTCCCCTGCTGGTATTTTTCATGTACTTGCAGTTTGACACCAATGGCGATGGGGAGATCAGTACCAGTGAGCTGCGAGAAGCCATGAAGAAGCTCCTGGGGCAGCAGGTGGGCCATCGGGATATTGAAGAGATCATCCGGGACGTGGATCTGAATGGAGATGGGCGTGTTGATTTTGAAGGTGAGAAGGGATGAACGCTCCCTGTCCATCTGCTCTGGTGCGAGTCAGAGTTTCAGCTCAGAGGTGGAAGTGGAAGGGGACTGCATGCTCAGGGCCCGGGTATCTGAGGTATGGAGAAAAATCTCAAGGAAGTCTGGTTTTTTTCCTAGTCAGACGAGAAAAATGGAGAACATTGGCCCACACGGGAAATTCCTCAGCAGAAGCGTTCATTTGTGTATCATCTCTTGCTGCACCTCAGTTTCAATTGGGTCTCCATAACTCTAGCGTGGTAAGAGATATGGCCTGTCACAGAGAAGCAGATTCTGGTGCACACATCCTGGGCCAGCCTTCTTTTCATGGAGCATTTTCCTTTCTATTAAATCTATTGCAAGAGATGTGAGGAGGCTGTATTGGTTTGGAGAATGCACTGCACCTTCGATTTCCTGTGGCTCACCTTATTATCTGGGTTTATGGAGGATTTGTTTCTCTGCCTTTATGCCAGAAGATGGTCATGTGCCCAGATGTGCTCACTAGAACTGCAGATATCTGATCTAGAGGTGTCATCTTAAATCCTAGAGATAATTCATTTCTTGTCCCACTTTTCATGCCAGAAGGACTTGGCAAAACTAAGAGTGGTTAGGCTACTATCCTAGCCATTAGCCATGGCAGGAGCAATATTAATAGAGCTCAGGGTTTCTGGCAAGGGAAGCAGTTGATATCAGACAGCTAAGCGGATATAAGAGCTGGAAGGTGTGAGAGTGTGGCAGGCTGCTTGTTTTCCTAATGCAAATCCAGATGTCCCTTTGCAGTAAGGGCAAAGCACAGGAACCACATAATTAAAGTAAAATTGACATCACTTTTTGGCTCAGAGGCATAAAAAAGGTCTCCTGCATGACAAGGAGTCTCAGTCCTCAGGATTTCTGAAGCTTCTGAGGGTGTTGAAAATGCTAAAAATACTAGAAGTGGCTCCCTCAAAAGTATCTGGTAGCTGCAGTTCTAATGCACTGGCTGATTACATGACAGTAGCTCTCCTGTTTGCCACAGCTAAATTATGTTAGACAGCTAAAATACATGAAATGCTATCCCCGTATCATTTTCTCTGTGAGTTACTGCTTTAGTTGTCAAAGGACACCTCCATCAGTGGAAAAGGAGAAGTCAAGGCGGTAATTTTCACTGCCCTCCTCTTTGCAGAGTTATTAGTTTATCAGCAATTCAAGTGCAGAATGAAAACACATTTAGATTTGATAGCATTTACACTCAATTTGAACAATTGTAATTGACTTCACAAGCTGCAGGGTGGTGAAGAAAGAGATTCAGGCCATCCTTACACTTAGCCTGTGTCTGCAAAAACAGGAAGTCCATCAAAGTAACCTTTTCTCTGTGGTGGTGCCTACCAAAACGCCGGTGTTTTGCCACACTGGTGTATCTGTGAAGCACCAGCTGACTAAGAAAGGAGACTCTGTTCCCAAGACTATAAATCAAGGTTCCCTGCAGTTACAGGGAAGGGAGATAACAACTGCCGTAGCTCTCACGAGGAGTTGCTTGTGCAGATGAGACTGCATGCTGACTGGGAGGGAGTCTGAGGCAATGGATTGACCTGCTAGTGGGATCGTATCATCATATCTAAAAGAAGGATGAAAGCCCATTTTGTGCAAGCTCTCCAGGGCCAGTCACGGAGCAGCACAGACCTGCTGGCAGCGCGTGGACTCTGGGTGTCACCCGGGCTGCTTGCTATCTCCAGGGAATGAGAGCTGGGCTGGGGACTGTGCATGCCTTCTGCTTCAGGGCTGTCTTTTCTTGCTGGTTGCAGAGTTTGTTCGCATGATGTCCCGTTGAAGATTATTCTCAGCTAAAGAAGAATCAGCACCTTAGAGAGGGCAGAAGAGGACCTAGATGGAGCATCTAGCCCCAGTGTTTCCACTTGAAGGTTTATCGGCTGGCTGCAATTGGGACATTGCAAGATGACCTGCTGCTCCTCCCTCATGGTGGTCCCCATGCCCCTCCACCCTTTCACACTGTGAAAGACTTGCAACTTCCTACAACTGGAACCATTCCTTGGAAACGATTGCAGGAAACTGCAGAGCCAGGACTTGCCATGATGCTTTCATGGTATAATTGCAACTTTAGACTCCTCCTCCCCAGCTTTATTCTCCCACCAGCTGCTGCAAATAAGAGCAGGAGAAATCCTCTTGACTTGGTGGAGGAGAGCAAAGCCATTGGGACTGGTGGCAGCCTCAGGGCGTGCTCTGCACTTCTTGGTTTCCCTTGGTGAACCGTGTCTGTGTTTGCTGTCTGTGTGTCTATCTGTGTGGAGTTATTTATGCTTCCCCAGCACATATTTGCATCTCCTGTGGTTATGTTTACCAAGAGTAAATTCAAATACATGTTTTTGTGGGGGGAAAGCGATAAATATGCACGTTGTGGAAATGATGTGGAGCCTGGATGTCCCTGTGAGAGGTGGTGGCTGGGCTGGGGGAGAAGGGGTGCAGCAGATGCCCACCCCAGTGTCTGTGTGGGGATCCAGAGGCCAGTCCTTGCTGCAGGAACGGGAGTCACTGCCAGCCACTAAGCCTGTGGCAGGGCTCTGCCCTCCCTCCTCCTGTCTCCATGGCCAAGGGCCTGAAGGTGCCTCATGGTGAGGGCAGCGCAGAGGGTCCCCATCCCGGCATCTCCTCTACTTGCACAGGGGCAGGTGAGAGCCCCTGCGATGCTGCAGCAAGGAGCAGTGGGAGAAGGGGCACAGAGGGGAGCTGCATGGGAGGGGGATAGGCAGCAGTAGCCAGCCACCCCTTTTCAAACCATTTTAAACATGACTGTCAGTGGAGCGGAGGCTGGGCTGCGGGAGCTGAGCTGCAGCACCGTTGGTGCTGGGGGTTGGCCGGGAGCCTCCTTGTGTGGCAGTGTCCTTCTCTCAGGTGTGTTCACACTCCAAAATGCTGCACGTGTCTGCAGCAGTGACAACTGCAGCCTCCAGGCCCTACCAGCTGCTTCCAGATAATCACATGGTCATCCTCCTTCCCCTTTCCTCAAGATGCTCCCAACCTCCTACTTCCTTCCCTGCCAGACCTGCAGTTGCCCCCTTTCTCTATGCAGAGAAAGGTTAGGCTTCAAAGGGCATCGTCATTGCTGGGCGTTTCTCCAAGTAACCAGGAGCTGTTTTCCTCTCAACTGTTCCTTTCCACCAACTGCGAGATTAAGGACCAACATCTTCCTGCTTCCTCCATCTCAAATCTTTCACTTCCCAGGTTCCCTTTCAAATTCTTGGGGTCCACAAATCTGTGTCCCAAAGGAGGATTTTCTCTTCTGCTGTGCCAACCAGCATAGCTGCAGCAATGGCTGACATCCCATCAAGGGAAAAACTGTTTCTCCTTATATTTGTGTGTGTGTATACTCCTGTTTGCACAGACGTGTGCACTGGGAGAGGTTTGTGTGTGTGCACATAAAAGCAGGGAGTGCAGATAGGAACCTGGAAGTGCAGCAGAAGAGTTTGTTTGCAAGTGGGTGTATGCAAACCATGTGTGTGTATCTATGGAGCTGGTCCAGTCTTAGAAATGTGGGTGTGAGCCAAGAAATTGGAAAATGGATATTTACAGATCTCCAGATTCACTGGCAGAGCAGCTGTATTGTGCTTAGGAGATGAGGGTGATAAACTGAACAGAGTCCAGAGTCCTGGTAAATTGTAGGTGTACTTAGGCTAATAGTGGGGAAGGAGGGAGACCTGTGCAGGCTTGTGTCTGCCACAGGGAGTGTTGGTACATGAATGAGCCCCACTTAGAGCAGGGCCTGCTGAGGAAGCAGCGTGTGTGTGTGTAAACAGAGCAAGAGGACAGGCGCGCTGCTGGCCAGTCTGCAGCAGAGTGCCTGTGCCTGCCTGTGGGGACTGGTGATGCTTGGGGGATGCGCCTTGTGCCGTAGCCAGCTTGCACAAGGCTGACAACAGTCAGTGGTAACAAGCGTGGTGGCTGCCTCTTCCTGCTCCTTCCCGGGTCCTGCACCCAGCAGCCGCGTCCTTTGCCCACAGCAGCAGATGGCAGGACATGGTCTTAATGTATTTAGAATTGTAAACCCATTTCTAGATGCTGCATTGATCTACAGCACAGCTTCACGGTGGCTGGGGATGTTCTCATTTTCACTTGGGCAGGTGCCTGTATTTGTTCCCTGGCAGAGCTATGTTTGTCTTCCCAAGAAACACAAGGACACCAGTGCTAGGGGAAGGGTGGCTGCAGAACACCTTTGTGTCACTGCAGAGACAGTCCTGGAGCCACAGCTACTTACGAGGAAAACTGGGTGTCTGCCAAATGATCTGCAGCTCTTTTCTGCCAGGTCTCACCACGATACAGGGAACAGGTCAGACAGGGCAGGTCTTCAAAGCATTCATCTTTTTTCCTTCCAGCAAGCCTGGTTTTACTTGCATGACAAACCACAAATAATCCCAGGGAGTTTTACCATTTTCTTGTGCACACAGGGTCAGAGATTAAAGCTCCAATCTAAATAATCTAATTCCAGAGATAATCCTTTTGCTCTCATCTCCAATCTGGAACAAGGGAGTCTTCCAAGTAGCTCCGCATGGCAGGGCAGAGCCAGTCCCCTCTGGGCACCTGAGCCCCGTAGGTTTGGGAGCTGGCCCAGGCAGTGGGGCTGGCTCACACTGATGTCTTAAATGTCTTGTTAGCTGTGAGGTCTGCTTCTGACCCACACATCTCTGCTGCTCTTTTTGGACATCCCAAATCCTGATCTTTTTTCCCTGCAGGAAATGGCTAATGCCCAAAACACGTGCCCCACACCATTTGTAAATGATCAGGGCTGTAGGCCAGGCAGGACTGACTCAAGATGAAAAGTCATTTCAGCACAGCTGCTGGGGACAGGGAGAGATCAAGAGATTGAGAAGACAACCCTGAGCCTTTCACTTGTAGGTTACTGGTGTAAATCCAGCCTGTATCAAGGGACTGATGGCTCAATGGATTAGTAACAGGATACAGAGCCTTTGACATCTGGGGCACGAGCTGGCATCAAGTTGCTGGTGACCGCAGTAATGATCAGTGTAGGACATCGCAGACGTGGGCCGTTGCAGCATGTCTGCTGTCCTCTGCCAGCCGCCGCGGCCAGACCATGAGCGAGTGCTCCTCCTGCACCCAGCCGAGCACAGCCACTATCCCCCCCCCACTCACTGCTGCTCAGTTAATCCCTCTTGCTTCATGATGGGCTGCTGGTTCTTGGGAAATAATCACACATTAGAAGATGTGCTTAGTGCCTTGCCCTCTAAAAAGGCTGAGTTCTTGGATGGAGGGAAAACAGAGGCGTTTTCCTCTCTGTTCAAGGAGGGGGATTCTTCCTTTTCAAGGAAGAGTTGCTGATATTTTGCTATGAGATGTGCAGGAGCCCTGGGAGCCCTCAACAGAAATCCCAGGCCTGGCACAGCCATGAAAGCCCCTGGTGACACTCCCAAGGCAGGGGATAAGCTGGGTCAGCTCCCAGGTGCCCTTGTACACCTCTGGGGCCAAAGAGTCCCCTTCAGCTGAGGGACCTATCTTGGTCATACCTAAACATTAGCTAGTAAACCCCTTCACGTCTGAATTCCTGCTCACAGGCACGTCCAGTCTGGGCTGAGCAGTTTGATGCTGGATTTGCAACAAAGCCCCAGTCACCGCTGCATGGTTCTCGTGTCCACTGAGACAGCGAAGGGCCCACTGTGAGCCCCACGCTCCCGCCCCAGCTCACCGAGAGGTACAGCTGGGTTTCAGTCAGGTTCTGCCCAGCCAACACTTGGGCCCCCACGGCCATTTTTTGCGTGAGACCTGCAAAAGCCCTGCTGACCCTGGAGCCAACAGGGCCAGCTGCCTCAGCCCACCTGGGCCACACAGAGGACTGTGTGTGGCCCTTGGTGGGACCTTTGCTGCCTCAGTGGGTCTCAGGACTGGAAACACAAAATCCGCACACATGGACATTGCTGTTTGTAACCTCAGGCCTGGCTGTCTCCTCGGCCTGCTGAGTCACACTGTTCCTCTTCTCACTTCACACTGTTCCTCTTCTCACTTCACTTTCGGAGCTCATAACAGTAACCTGGTGACACACAAAGCATTTACGTGCTTTGAAGTTGTGCTCCTGACCCAAGTGCATCACAGTTTAAGCTGAGAAATCTTGAAAGATTAGGGAGGATCATCTGTAATCAGTACAAATGAGCTCTAACGAGGCCTCCCTCAGCCTCGCCAACTGGACAGCATTGTTCTGGCCATGGCTGCTTGCACTCCTTTGCTGACTGAACTTGGGGGCCACCCAACAGGTCACAAACACAGCAGGGATATGGGAGATTAGTCGGGCTTTCATCAGGTGCTGCCAGGGCTGGGGTCTGTAATGCCAAGACGATCTGCCAGGAACCAGCGTGAGGTGGCTTTATCTGGAGAGGTGCTAAGCTTGTGCTTTTCACGCTATTTTTTTGGATGTGGTTTCCTAAGCCACTTTAAAGTTTCAGGAACCCCTTCCCGGTAGTAGTGCTGGCATGGGAACAGCAGTTCCATGTCTGCCCCGGCCCAGTTATACCACAAGCCCAAGAGCCAATGTGATAGCAGCAAGGACGCGCTCTGGGGCCCACTCTGACCTGGGCAGAGCAGGTTAGGGAGCAGGGGGTGGGTGGTTACCCTCCCCTCACCAAACTGACTTCACTTCTCCAAGGCTGCGTCCTGTTCAGAGACCTCCAAGATACATTACAAGAGCAACAAGCCCGTGTAATTCTCAACCTGTAGCTCTAAGTCTTGATTTCTGAAGGCAAATGCCTTGTGGAAGACCTGAATTCATAAAACGTCACTGGGACTCAGGAGCAGCCGCTGCTAACGCGGTTGGTGACCACAGTGTGAACACGAGGTTTGGCTGGCATCTGAAGCTCTGGGGGACACCAAGATCAGACAGAAGGGCAAACATGGAGACAAACATCAGTTGCTGCTCCCCATCGTGCAGCGAGTTTCATCCCATTTCTGTCTGCGTCTCACTCCAGCCCACCCAAGACCTCACCAAGGTCCTCCAGAAAAAGGCCCTGTAAAATGCAACACTGGGAGAAAGTCCTTCACTGGCGGCGTCACAGTTAGCTTCCCCCCTTTCACTGGAAGCTTTACTTTTCAAGCAGATGACTGTGGTCCAAAGCGGTTGCACACCACCCAGCAGTCTCACTCCTTACCGG
This sequence comes from Eurypyga helias, assembly GCF_000690775.1. NCBI lineage: Eukaryota > Metazoa > Chordata > Aves > Eurypygiformes > Eurypygidae > Eurypyga > Eurypyga helias. Next base: position 25,384 of record NW_010245783.1, read on the forward strand.
GCGGGCCGGTAGCTTTTCCCGTACTCCATAGCAGGGACGAACGGGGGAACCAGCGTGTTTTGTTCAGGCAGAGAATCGGTACCGGGAGTTGATGTTTAGGGTACGGCGGACACAAAACTATCGGGCTGTAACGAGGAGCTGCCCCCGACGGCAGCAGAG
>NW_010245784.1:0-12387 GCF_000690775.1 Eurypyga helias
AAGCTGGCCCCCAAGGCTTGAATTACAGTGAAGCCATGGATAGAAAATACACCATGAAATTTTATGGCTCCTGCGAAGGGACTGCCATCTGCTTTTTCTTTTTCCCCCCCTTTTTTTTTTTTTTTTTATAGCCATTCCACAGTCTATTAAACCATTACTGTCTGCTCCCCCACTTCCCGCCAAGGTCTGTGTCCATTTCAAAATACAACACTGGTTTTCAAAGCAGCCCTTGAGAATTCCCCAGAATTTTTATGCTATATAAACCTTTACTGATCCTTTTTTAGGTTTGTTTGATTGAAATCTCTTTGTTCACATACACAGATACATACTGCTCTCAGCCCCTTGGCCCCTCTCCTCCACTTCCTCTTTCTTCATGCAAAGACAAAAAATCTTAATAAGAGCTTGAGCAGGAATTGTGTCTCGTTGGGCCTTGCTGGTCCTGCGTAGAGGGATACTCTGAATTTGTAGCCTGAATGATGCTTCTCAGGCTCCTTTGCCAGCAAAGAGCCTCCTGCTATGGGAGGCAAAGGCTGCAGGTACTGGGCTGCTCTGCAAGGCAAGATGCAGGGCTATGAGCACCTTCCACCCGAAGACTTGGCTGGCTCCATACATCAAGTGTGAGTCCCAGGTCCTCTGTCTCGCTTCCCTGTACTGCTGTTATTTTACCTTATCCTTGTATAAAAAGGGCACTGGATTCCACTTGTTTCTGGAAATCGCTTTTGCACATGTTGCGAGGCTTGCTATTTCTCGTGACAGGAGGGTTTTCCTTTCCTTTAAACATTTGGGTAGGTTTCACATCTCCCTCCCCCCAGTTTTTCTTTCTGGAAGGTGGAACAAAACCCCTTCAGCTGTAACAGGTGGGCCCAGAGCAAAACATGCAGAGACCGCTGGGTGCCCGACATCTCTCTGCAAGCTACAGGGAACGTGTGAGGCCGGATCCGGATGCAAGGCATTGTTGCCCATTCCCTTCTTGAGCTGACCCATCTCCAAAACAAAACAGCTTTCCACGGTAAACATGCCTCTGCAATTTATGAATCTATTGAAAGGTGGTTGCAGGTGCCAGGGTGTTTGATTTTGCCTTTCATTACAAAATAGCTCTTCTGTGGTCCCTGACCAGCTGGTAAAAACACAAATTCTTCTCGAGGTGGTCTTTCACCCCATCCATCCCTGTTTCCCTTTCCTGCAGGTCCTGCGTTACACAAATAGCCATAGGTATGTGGCCAGCCTGGGGAGGTCCAGGGCAGTGCTGATGCTGTGGTTCCACCTCCAGCACTGTCGCTGACTCCTCTGTAACACAGTGCAGATGGCTCAGACACTCCGCTAATAGCGAGCCGGGCTCGGTGGTTATTTTGAGATGCTGCGGGATGGTTTAGGGCCACCTGCAGCATCTCAGGGAGGAGGAGAGTTGCAGTGCTTAGCCAGCCAAATTGAAAGGCTGCGAGTATTTCATCTCTAGGCTGTGCAAACAGGGCTCTGCACGAGCATCTTGTTGCAAACTCCGCTTCCTTTGAGGCTCCTCCTTTCCACCCGCAGTCCTCCCCGGAGAGCACCGCTGCCTTTTGCAGCGCAGATCCCATGTCTGGGGCCCGGAGAGCTCAATAACCGCTAGAGGGAGATGATAATGACTCTAATATTTATCCTTCTTGGGTTATCTGTAACGAATGATGATTAGCCTTTGCAGCTGCACAGCCGTAACGAGGCTAAAGTCTCTCTCCATGACCTTTCCATACCTGGAGAGGGGAGCTGAGCCAGGACTGCTGGGTCCTTATTTTGGGAAGCATCTTTGGGTTTTTATTAATATAAATCACACAGCCTTACTACAGCACCCCAAACGCAAAACTTGGTTGATGCCTCTATTCAGACTAAATGGGAGTTGTTGTCCTCTGGGAAATTATACGATACACGGGACTAACTTGCTGTTCTTCAGGTTTTCCGCTCGTGAGAAAAACAGTTTTGGAGGCATCTGTAGTCACAGGCAGAGCACAAGGATGCCTACATCTCCTGGTCCCTGATTTGAGACAGAATTCAAGGTTTATCTTTAAGGTGAACTCTAGTCTGTGATGCCGGTGGGTAACTGGTAATTTGAAAACTGACACTAGAAAGATGAATGCTTTCCCACCAAAACATGGATCTTGCTTGGTCGTACATGGAAACACACACAAACCTTGGTTTGAAGTAAGTTTATTTGGTTAAAATGCAGAAAATAATTGTTTTCCATGTGTTCCTCTCAAACATGATTTTTCTGTTCTTTTTTTTCCCCATCTTTCTCCTGTGATATATTAAAAAAAAAGAGGAAAAAGAGGAGAGAAGGAAAGCTAAAAACAACTAAGTGTCTCTGTGTGTGCGAGGGAAGGATTGTTGAAAACCGAGACACAGTTTCTTGGTTTGAAACAATGTGAGAATTTTCATTACTTTGAATTAAAAAAAAAAAACAAACCCTGAGTAATCTAAAACCTCATGTGCAAACTGTCAGATTCTTTCAGAAGCTATTTTTCACTTGAAAGCACTTGCTTAGAGAAAGCATTTTGCCCAGCCTTATTATGAACACAAAAGCTGCACCTAATTGGTTTATATGTTGACAGGCATCTTATTACTGAGAATAGCTGTGCATGTGCACCCCACCCTTGGCTGCACGGGGATCGCCCCAGCCACCGTGCAGGAGGGAACTGCTGGCCCCTGTCACCTACCAGCACCGGAGATCTGCTGCTGGGAGAGGAGGCAGCAGTTTTGGTGGCTTCATTTCTCACTTTTCCATTGCAAATCAGCTGTTTGGATGTGTGACCTGGGTGCTGGGGATTACAACGTTAGTCACATGTGATAGTGTTTCCGGGCTCATTGTGGTCTGTCTGGGAATTGGGTGTCCTTCTGGACACTGAACCTGTTAAACAGAGGAAGTTTGGGTCCAAACTGAGGTCTGTTTTACAAATCTGTCCTGAAGCTGTGGTGCTGAGGTGTGCAGAGGCACCTCGCTGCCATAGCGCTCCTGATTTCCTCTCTCTTTACATGGATCAGAGTTGACACCTTGAATACTACAATCCTAAATACAGATGGCATGTAATTGTGTTGACTGAGGGTACTGACGTGTTGTGCTGGCTGAGGTTTTACCTGGGAATGTCATGAGTTACCAGACGAAGGTTTCCTGCTTGCCAAGCGCTGGCAGGTAGCTCATGCACTAATTAAACACTAAGGGGGATTTCCAGAAGTGCTTGCACAAGGAAGGCAGCTGAGACCTCAACAACTTCAGTGTTTTCAAAAGCCCCTTTGCAAGCCTCTTGGCACCTCTCTGAATCGCTGATCTCTGCTGGGGTCTGGCAGACCCCACTTGGTGGCGACTTGGTGGCCCAGTGCCACCTGCAGCTCAGAGTATATTAGAGCTGGTGTAAACCCATGACAGGGCTGGCTCGTGAGCACTAGGTCATTTCTCCAAGTCCTTCCAAGGAGGTGTTCCTGAAGGGGTTTGCTGCCCAGGAGGCCATGCAAACCTCCCCTGTCAGGTCTGGTCCCTTCCAGCTGGTGTAGAACTGCTGCCTCCTGGTTCACCTCATGTGTCCCCCTCCCCATCTCCAAATGATGAACATCTTGGAGGGGGCAAGTGAAGGGCTATGTGGTATCTAAGAGCATCTCAAGGCCACTGAATGGCCAAGGAGTGGATGACAAATGTGTTTGTGACAAGCGTTATTGCCATTTCACAGTTCTGCATCTTGGGCCATATATACACAATTCCAAGAGCTGCTGAATATTTAATGTATACAGGAAATCAGAAAAAAATAGACACCAACAAAGAGTCAGCTGCAGGAGTCACCAATGAACTTGAAGGAAAGAAAAAGCAATGGTTATGCCAATCAAGGCTGCTGTTGCTAGAAGTCGAGGTGTAAACTATGCATTCAGATTAAGCTCAAAGTGATGCAAAAAGGAATTCAGAGGCTGATTGTTAGCTACAGGGATTGGGCATTTTAAATTAAAACCTATTATCTGATATGGGACAAAACTGGCTTTGCTTTGGTGGGGCGATCAGTGCCTGGTGCTGAGCCGGGGCAGCAGCACATCTGGGTGAGTTGATGAACCAGCCATGCCTGTGCTGCCCACGGGATCCGTCACCAAACCTGCACAGCCAGGACAGGGCCAACGGACTTTTTCAGCTGAGACCCCCCTGCTAGCAGGGCCAGAGCTCAGGGGTGAGCTGAGCTCATCCCCCCCATGGATGAGTTTCCCTGTCTGGGGGGTGAGGGGCTGGCTCTCTTCAGGCAAGGATGAGCAGGTCTGAGTTTCCATCAGCACACAGACATGGGCTCGAAGCAGAGCCCTGCTCTTGCCCCTCCTTCAGCTCATCAGCTCTCTGTAGAGATAGATCTTTCCTCTGCACCTCTGCATCTGCCCTCATTGCTGCTTCCACATCAGGGTTGCACGTTTCTAACATCTGTCAACCCCAGTTAGTCTTTAAGTGCTCTTGGGGATCTGTGTCGGAAGGAAAAGCATGGCTAAACTGCATGTGAAGTGACTGCAGGACTGAGCAGAGGAGTCAATGCACTCCAAGATAAAGAAGTTGAGCCTTGCAGCTGGAAGGAATTCTCCACCTTGTTATCTTTTATAGAGAATTTATCAGGTTGTAGGTTCCTAGGTTATATTCCTTACAGATCTGTTTTGATCCTCTGGCCCAGAAGGCCAGGGTGGTCTCCTCTGCATGGACTGGGAATGTTACAGGACAAAGCCAAAGCCCTTGTTTAGGCACTGATTTTTTTCTTTTAAACTAAAGCATCTGTCTCTTCTAGTGATGTCTTGCCCAGTTAATACCATCCAGAAACAGACACTGAAAATCTGCAGCACCACCAGGCACTAAGGAACAAATGGCTTGGTTGAGAAGAGGGGCTGAAGCCACCAAAGGACTCTTTTCCCCCTGAAGGCTCGAGCAACATGCCGGGCTTTCTTGCAAAGCTGGGATGTGCTGGAAAAGGCTTCTGCTTTGCAAAAGAAAATTTGCCCCATCTCCTAATGTGGGAGAGGGAAATGTCTCCTAGGGCAGCAAGGAATGACTTCTGGGAAAAAAAAAAAAAAAAAAAAGAAGGATTTATTTAGAAAGGGCTGGAAAATGTCACAAGTCTTAACAGTAATTACAGCCACGCAGTTCTCAGCTTCCCAAGGCCAGGGACTAGAGGCAGACCTGTTACAGTACTCTGCACACAGCCATCCTTGCTGTATTTGCCACTGCGGGGAATCAGCAGAAATCTTACCTGGAAGCGTGCGCTGGCACAGCCTGAAGCCCACGATAACTAATTCAGATGAGCAGCAGAAGGGGCTGTCAAAACACGTAGGTGTTTCTGCATCTCAGTGAAGACTGACACTGCCCAGCTCCAAAGCCAAAAAAGATCCAGGGGAGCTGTGAACCTACAAACTCCTGGGCTGTCTGCAACACAGAGACTCTTTTTGTGAAGAAAAAGACCTCAAACCAAAAAATTAAAAAAAAAACCCAAACCAAAAAATCAAAAAAAACCCAGCCATCCAACCAAACAAAAAAAACCCTTGCCTTTTGTTTGTAAAATATATATATATTGTGCTGGCATGTGTTTGACAGTGCTATGAAGATGTGTTGTGCTTATTCACATCTATTATCCTTTAAGCCCTTGAGCATGTCCACTGCCAGTCATACGTATCTCTGAGCAGGAGTGAACATGGTCTGGCAGAGCACCTACATTTAATAAAGTGATGCGTTTTCGCACCAGGCTCACACGCGCTTTTCAGCCTTTCCACAGCGCTGGAGCACGCGTGGTGCTGTGAATGCCATGTGGCATTCCCAAGGCTCTGGCATCTTTTAAAATCAGTCAAATGTGGCCTTGATATAATAGCCAGCAGCAAAGCTTGCCAAGGATTTTGCTGCTGAAGGGGTTTCAGTAGAAAAAAAACCCCATGCTTCCCACAAAATCAGAACTTTGATTAAAAATCAAATTCCCATCAGGAAGAACACACCCGTTTCTTTCACTTGGGGTTTAGTGAAACATTGAGTTTCTCAATTTGTATGGAAAAATTTCAGTTCAAGAGTAATTTCCTGCCCCCTGAGCTGTAACATGTCCCTGAGGACATGCCCTGGCTCTGCTGCCGTGGGGGCGGCTGGGGCACAGCCTGGGCAGGACACCTGGCTCAAAGAGGACAGGAAGCAGGAGGCATCGCTACCTGTGTGAGTGCAGTTTGAGGCTGAACTGAGCAAACAGGCTGTGAAATGGAAATTCCTATTTTTGAGCAGACCCAGATATTAGTAAAGCCCCAAACACATTTTAGATATAGAAATAATTCTGTATCTAAATAGTAATAAGTAGGCAGAATAGTAATAATTTCAAACTCCCAGGCAGAGAAACTGGTGTTTAATTAGAATTATTAACTCACAGAGATGGGATGTGTGTATGTGTGGGCATGAGTTTATAGTGGTGAAGAGAGCCCTTAATGCCATAGCAGATCTATGCTATAAGGACCTTGCAGTCTCCGGTAGGATTTGTCACCTTACGCTACCCTCCAGGAGTGAAACAAGAGGATGTTTTCCTTCAGGCTGCTAAGGGGAAAGCTACCCTGGAAAATTTTTAATTTTAGGTGTTGAAATTCAGCTATTTCCTGTGCTGTACATTTGTGTGACACATACATGACATAATTGAAACTTCTGGAAACTCTTATAAAATTAACCCCCCACTCCCAATGTCATACAAATTGGAAAGCTGTTTGGAAACTTGTTTTAAATAATGTGTGGGATGTGAAATTAATGTATGCATGTATAAAATCCTTGTTGGTGAAGCCGAGGGACTGGGTATTTCTCAGCCTAGCTATTTCTTGTTATGGTCAAACACTGCTTTATACCAAGGCTCTATTTGTGTGGCTGACCCCTTGCTTATAAATCAGTGATAAAAACAAGGCCTTAGGTGCAAACGAGTGTTTTTCTTTGCTTGTTCCCGCTGACAAAATTTTCACTATTTTGTCACTATTAAAAGATTCTTGCCCGAGTACATGCCTAACTGTGCTTTCCAATTAGCCTGCTAATTAGACCCCCGGTATCTGTTTAGATTATTAATGGAGCCGAAAGACTTTTTAAAGGAACATTAGATATAGCTGAAAAGACAGCTTTGGGGGATGGAAGATACTGTAAGCGTGGGTCACATTTTCTGCTTTGCTGCACTGTGTTGTGGAGATGTTTGTTCAGCAATCTGCTGCAATGGGGGTCTGGTGGGGTGAAATGGCTCCCCAGGTACATGGTACTGGTGCTGGTGGGAGGTGGATTTGATGGGAGAAGTAGTTTTTCAGGGGAATCAGTCCTAGGTGGGAAAGAGGAGCATGTGGGAGAAGGAACATTCCATCAAGTAATTAGCTAACAGGGAAATGGAGCAGGATTTTTTAGAGCCCCATTTCAAAGTAGAAAGTTTCAGGTAATTCCAACAAAATGAAACATTCCTTTTTGGCTTAAACTAGTCCAAAAGGTAATGTTTCATTTTGATTTGCTGCATGAAAAATTCAATTTGGTTGAGGGAAAAAAAAAAAAAAGACCATTTCCCACGACATAGTTTAGCTTTGTAGAAACGTTATTTTCTGTCAGAAAAAAACTCAGCTCCAGTAGAAAGTTCCCAGCTGATTCCTGGTGTAACCTGTCCTAGCTGCCAGGGAGGAACAGAGGGACTGGCTTTTGCATCGTTTAAGATTTACCCTTTCCCTTTGATCAACGCTGATTCACTTCCTACCAGTGGGTGCTCTGCCACCCGGAACACTCAATTCTATGCGCTTTCAGTCATTGCTGCTTTTTGTTTTGGGGAAAGTTGCTATAAGCTTTTAGCATCCCAGTGGGCATGGAGAAAGGCTCTTTTTACAAGTTCCCAGTTGGTCTGAAGTGAGTCTGGCTCTTCTTTTCCAGGGGCTCACCCTGAAGGGAAAAAACATCCTTTTCTGACCCAATGCCCCCGGAGTTATCTTTGTTTGGACTGCACAGTGTGCCTTTATCAGGCTTCGGGCAGACTGTGCCACCCCTGCTCACACACGTGACACAGGGCAGCAGGAGGCACCTTCTGTGCTGAGCAAGGACAAACTGCCTGTTCATCACCAACAAAAAAGGACCTTCCCTTCTCTATGACCCACAAAGACAAGCATGGCTGTACCCCTGGTACAGTTTCCTCGTGGGTGGCATTTGCTGCCAGCACCCTGAAGCTGCCGTGGGTTCCCAGGTGGGTTTGGGTGGTGGACACCACGCTCACAGGCAGTAGAAGAAAGGTGATGGACGTCAGCAGAAAGTCTCGGGCATGTTAGACACCTGCCACTGCACTGTCTTGTTCTTGTCTTCATGTGCTTGGGCTTGTGGGGGGCGTGGGCACCCGTACCTCAGTCCCCATGGTGGGTGCAGTCCAAAGTCCATCACAGCCCCCAGTGTCAGGCTCCACCACGAAGACCCCACAGCCCTATGCTGCAGCTGGGAGGTTTATCTTCAATGTTTCTCTTGGAAGCAAAGGCCTGATGGGCTCTGCACAGCCTGCCGTCATGGACATTGGCTGGTTGGCAGAGCAAGCGGTTGTCCGGGTCCATCGCTGGGGCTGCAGGAGGGAGAAGGGAGCTTGCAGCTGGGTGCTGCCGGAGCATGATGCGGGTGACCAACACATGAGCTCGCCCAGCACGAGGCCTCTCTCAAGGCAGCATCAGGAGGACGGCAGGAATATTTAAGGTCTGTAGGGTACTGCTGGCTCTCCACAGCCCCATAAACATGGCACACGGGTAACGAGGGATGAGGGCACAGCTCTAAGCTGCATTTAGCAAGTTGTCTGTGGCTTTTCAAACTGAGGGTTCCAAACTGTGTGGATGCAACCTTAAGTTGAGCAGCAAAGAAAAACATGGAGAAAGCTGGAAAGTTTCAATACAGCTTTGTTGGTTTGTTTTAATAAAAATAAAATAAAAAATACCCAAAAAAAACCCCAAACACAAATCTTCTTATCAGCAGACCACACATGTTCTTCCCAAACTTACATTTTTCATGTACAGTGATGAGGTTTTGTTAAAAAAGAAAGTATCTGGTTTTGTTTTAGGGCAATGAGGAACTGGAATTTTTTTTTTCTTTTTTCCTTTCCTTGCTCAAAATTGCAATATTCAGGGAATCACTGCAGAGTAGGCCCCAAATAGCACCAGATGTAGACAAGGTTTGGAGAGTGCCAAGATCCCTGAAGGAGCATGAGATATTTCAGTGTTCAGATCTGAAGAGAAGACCTGCCTTTGCTCCTCAGCCTTTGCTTTTATCAGGCCAGGGTTTTCTGTACTTATAATGAAGAAAAATGGAGCAGTATTTTTAGGGGGGCCAGAGGGGGTGAAGATACTAATAGAAATGTGGCTTTGGTCTGGCACAATGTGCTGACGTAGTGTAAACTGTCTTAAGACCTAATAGGAAATAAATTGCTTATTACGGTACTACTGAGGACTAACAGGAGGTCTGGTTGTTTAGGAGACCGATGGGACTGTCCCAAGGACAGCTCTTATCAGGAAGGGGAAGCTGTTACAGCAAACACTGGGTTTCTTGTCAGTTCAGAGTGCACATCCCTTGCAGCAGAATTAACAGTACAAATTCTCCTGGTCATGAATTGAAGGACACTGACCGGGGAGGCAACGTTTACAGTACACGGCATCTCTCCAAGGCCTCACTGATAGAGATGTAGGGCTTGTTTTGTCTGTGACTTAACTAGTTTTCTTCTCTTTGACCCCTTCCTGAGATTCCAGCAACTTCACCATGACTTATGCTCTTTGTCTTTATATTTTCAGTTCAGAAATTCATGTCTTTGACCTCTTTTTATCAGAGAAAATTTTCCCTAATTTGTTCTGTGTTGGGCAAGAACTACACAACTATTCTCTCAACCAGCACAATGGCCAAAACACTGATTGAAACCCATGTTTCCAAAACAGCCTTTTTGTTTATCTCTCCTCTGTGTTGCCTGTGTTACCCTCCTGTTCACAACTGGAAGGCTTTGTGCCAAAATACCTTGAGCAACTTGCTTTATGAAATATTGTCTTTTAGAAACAAGGTATGATCTTAAGTGAATAAAAGCCAGAACCTAGGGAACATTCAGGCTGATATCTTCTTCTGTAAATAGCGTGATTTTAAACTGAAATTGGTTATGGTAAAAGGTTATTAGTAGCAAGTGCAAAAGGATAGAGTATCCAAAAGTCCCAGCAGTTTTGTTTGGCAATGTCTAATTAAACCTGCACTTTGCCCCAGCTCTCCCAGGGCAGCCTGTGGATGGACTTCAACCCGCAAAGAACGTCCCTTGGTCACCACTTTTAGTTCCTATTTTTTAAACTTAAAAAATAGGTTTGATTTGCAGGAAACATGCCCACATTTCAGCAATTATTTCCCTTGAAGGTGGGCCCCTTTTGTCAGCATTCGGGAGAATACAGGCAGTGAATTAGAGTTTCAGTTAATTTTCAAGGTTTTTTGGTGTTTTCCCTACTCCATGCTAAAAGGAGTGTTTTTGAGAGCTGGAATTGCTTCTCTGAGCTGGGTGAAGATGGGTGGTTTTCCTGGCTGCCATATAGTGAAAGTAGTGGTTGTGTTCTTCTACCTTAGATTTCCCTACCAAAGCCGTAGGAAGGGGACCTTTGGTGTGAGCTCAGATCTCAGATTCATGCCCTCACATCCATGGACACAGGCTTTAACTGCTCTGCTTCCTCCACTCAGTGCCTAGGCAAAAAAACTCAAGAAATATCTCCAAGCATGAACTTTACTGCTCCAGAGAGTCAAACCAACGCTCTCCTGGTTTGCAGAGCCTTTTGCAGAGTCTTTCAGCCCTTGGCCCCAGCAAGCGACCATGCAATGGCAGGAGCTTCATGTGATGGGTCTCACCCTCCCTTCCATCCACACGCTGCTGTGAGTTTCATCCAGAACCGCCTTTGCCCCACGGTGAGGAACACCCACAGCAAAAGCTGGGCACGCAGGAGGGAGCAGGGCAGGGCTCTGCCCCAGCATCTTTGACTGGAGCACGGGCTGCGGTGTGGCATGTGGCTGCCACAGGACTCGCATCTCCTGGGCCACACATGGAGCAAGGAGGAGTCACAGAATCACAGAGGAGGTATGGCTGCTGCGGCTGCTGTTTGCCTTGGCAGAGGCACTGCCTGTTTGTTTGTCCTCCCCATTGTTTGTGCACAAGGAGCCACGGGGCTGGGACGGGGTAGCTGCCCTACTTCAGCCATGGGCACATAAATCAGCTGCGGCGATGCTCTCCCGGTGTCGCATGGGCAGGAGCGCTTGCGCCGGGTGACACTTCCATGCTGGACAGGACGTTTGCAGCTCTTGGTGATGGCAATCAGATGGACAGCTGGTGGAAACGTGCAGAGCTCACGTGGTGAGGGCTGTGTTTGTGTACTCCGGGGCTGAATTCAGCCCCTGGCTGCTTGTTCCTCCTGTTGAACAGGATTGCAATGCTCTCCCCAAACACTGTAACTAGGTCAGCCTGAGGAGAGGGCCTTGTTCAGCACTCCAGATCTCTATCTGTCTTTTCCTTGCCTTTTTTTTTTTTTCTTTTTTCCAAAGCGGAATTCTTTATGTAAGCTCTTCCCAGAAGCCTAGAAAAAACAAACACCTGGATGTGTTTCACAAACCCTAGTCCTTTGCCTAAACACCTTTCAGGCACATTTTATAAACAGATCACCTCTGTAGTTAAGAAATTACTTTTTCAGTGTTGCCTTGAGCACAGATACTGAGGAAAGTGGTGTGGGTCCAGGCCACGATCAGGGAGAAGGCTGCAGTCCCATATGAGGGGTTTGGATATGAAAGCGATTTCTTGCAAATCGCTTAAGATGAAGTTCCTCCCCTTTGGCTGAATCTTGGTGTCTGAATCTGGAGATGTTCCTCCCATCCCCAAGTCTTTTGCCTGGAGGTACGCCTAGTTTCTGCATTGCTGTGTGAACATGAAGTGAGTGTAGGGGTAGGATCCCGGTTCAAATCCTGACCTCTGATACTTCTCTCATTGTAATCTCCCAGCCTGTTCCCAAACCCTAAGTGCCTCTGGTTGCATGTTCTGTTGATGAGTGCCCCAGATTCAAGGTCTTTCTCCCCTTCTGACACTGCAGACAGTGTAGGGGACACACAGTTCAGGCACCTGACCCAAACTGAGCAAGGGAGTATTTCATGCCGTAGTACATCATGCTCAGAGCAGAGGCGAGAGGGGGCCCCCATTACTCTCTCCCTTACTCTCTTGCTCATTGACTCCTGTACACTTGCTGACATTCTCCTGACTCCTGCATTAGCTGCTTTGCTAACTCCTCTGCTGGCTCCTTCGTGAGGGAGTTTTGGTGGGTTTGTTTAGTTTTCTGGTCGTGCTATTGCTAATGGGGCTAGCTCAGAAGCTCCTGTGATCGCTCTTGGGCTGCGGTTCTCGGCCTGCGATCGCTCTC
>NW_010245785.1:0-2842 GCF_000690775.1 Eurypyga helias
TAAGGACTCTTCCAAGAAAATTATTCCTCCCATAGCCAAACGGCACCAGAGCACTAATCCATTCTTGCAAGACATGAGTGACTGTGAATCCTGTCACTTTTAGAGGGGCCCTGCCTCCAGCCAGGTGGAGGAGAGGGACAACCGTGTTTATTGGACTGTGTGGATTCGATGGCCTGGCACACCAGAGCCACAGCAGGATAAGGCTCCAGTGGACACGGGTGCACAGTGTACCCTCATGCCATCAAGCTATAAAGGGGTGCAGCCCATCAGTATTTCTGGTGTGACTGGGGGCTCTCAGCAATTGACTGTGTTGGAGGCTGAGATAAGCCTGACTGGGAAGGAGTGGCAAAAGCACCCCATTGTGACTGGTGAACCTTTGTGAACACTGACTCCTGGCAGCGTGATTTTTCGTTACATAGGTGTCTTAAAATAGGCAGCATTTTGATCACTTTCTGAGGAAAAAAACTAAGTCATCTCACATCAAAACTACAGGGAAGGGATTACTCTTGCCCAAGTAGGTGAGCTTCCTTCTTTTGTTTATCTGATATCGAATAGAATAGTTTGTATAAAATGGTCAAATGTAAAAAATTAAATTGGTATTATTAAAAGCTGCTTAAAGTCCTTTGCAAATCCTAGGCCAAGGCCACATAGTCCAGTAATAATCATTAACCAGAACTCTATTCGAAAAATATGGACCCTGACTAGGTACTATTGTTAAGCTGTTCAGTAAGGATGTTTTATTGCCCTGAGGCTTAAGGATACATTGTGAAGGGGTCTTGAAGCATGTTAAAATTGTACTGTGGGCCAAAGTCTTTGAGTCAAGGACATTGAGGGGTCTTTCTTTTGAGTTGGTGGTCTGTGGTTGTCGTAAAAGCAGCCCTTCGACTTAATTTAAAGACAAAATGCGCATGACTGGAAAAGGGTAAGCTTAAGAAAATTAATTACAGGAATTGAAATGGCTATGTATGAGAATCTGTTTACTATATATCATTATATCCTATATAATCAGCATGTCACACGAGTTAGTAGGTGTGCATTGTTGGTGAGACGACTACCCTCCGCACCCGGCTGTAATAAAGAATGCCTGCTTCTTAATACTGCATTAGTGTTAAGGAGTTTTTTTATTCACGGTTTTCGGTGATATATCTGTTCCAGGAGTCTCTGCTTTGTTGTATTAGAAATAGGTGCTGCAATCTGTTTAGAAGTTTTGGTCATGGTTTTGCTCAGAGAAAGGCTGTTACTGCCTCTGCCAGGGCTGGGTTCAGCTGGGGATGAACACTGCATAATGAAATAGTTGTAAGGTCAAAGTTATAGGGTTCAACAGGAGTAGGCTGATGGTCTAGCTGTGTCCCTTGTTGAGTGGAAATCGCTGGTGTGTGAGGAGAGCAAGAGGGCTGAGACCCTCTAGACTCAGGATGCAAAAGGCTTGCTGAAACATTTACAAGTTTTCTAAAAAAAAAAATAAAAAAAAAATTTATGGAATAGTAAAAAATAAAATGTTTTGATCTTTCCTAAGCAGAAGAAAAATTGTACTATAAAAAGGACACCCAGAAGTCCTAGAGGCTTTGGAGGCATTTGATGAGTACAGTGCATCTGTGCTGATATCTTCAGGCCTCTAGGGTTCTCATCTCCCTGTCAGTATAAACCTGATTCTCCTGTGCTCCTAATCGAGTTGGTTTTCTGTGCATCCCATCTATAGGAGAGCGAGTTCCTCAGGACATGGACAAGAGTTCATGAGTTCCCATGGGACCTGGGAAGTTAAGGAGTTTTGGATCCAGGAAAATCTAACAGACAAGACACAGGATACATCTCACGTGGCTTTAATTATACAAATGTTAGATATGTACTATAAACTAGTCACCTGGCTTGCTTGCACTCAATGGAGAGCCAGTCCCAGTAGGTAATTCATAACATAAAAACTTTATGCTGTCTGCTGATATTTTGATGATTTCCCCATCAAGTGTCTGGTTTGTCTCACACAACAGTCCATAATTGCATGGAAATTACATTTACAGCTCTGATAGCTTGGTTCAAGGTTTGCATTTCTCCCATCATTCATATAATCTGGGAGAAAAGTGGGTCTGCAGTGGGGAGGTCTAGAAACGAAATTTTGTTTATGCTTACTTTCTTCCATTCTCCCTCCCTCTATGTTGTAATCCTGCGCCTGGTGTAGCTGCAGCAAGATATCTCAAACTTGGGATGAAATTCACAACTGGCATGCATCACAACCATTTGTTCTCTGCGATGACACTATGCGAGTTTTACTCCAACTACAGATCAGACTTCTCCAGGGGGAGTACTTTATAAGAAGAAAATTGAAGAATTGCAAAGAATATGCCTAAACTTCCTTAGACATGCATAAAATAGCAAGCACAAATCCTTTGCTGCAGTTTTAGAAAAAATTACTTACATTGTCTAGGCAAATAAAGGAGAAATCCAGAAAAGCAACTGAAATTTTAACTAGCCTTTGTTATTTGCATGCTGATGGCACAAGCTAAGGGCATTGCCTTTGGACTTCAGTTGCCACTGCTGGCTCCCTGTATCTCCACAGACAGCATCCTTAAAGGTCAACATCATTTAAATATGATCAAAGCAGAAGCAGCAGCTTGTCTGTACAGGGTATAAGAAAAGAGCTGAAATATTGCCTGTTTTTTTGATTATTAAAATCAGAACATGTTAAACAGCTCATGCACCTGCATTGGCTTTCTTAAATCAACAACATAGATTTAAGCAGTAGTTAAAGTGTTTTATTATACTAAACCATCATGGAATGCTGCTGTGATGCTGAAAATATCTGCAATTGGTTTAAAAACGGCAGGGGATTTAAACTAGACGGGAGCAG
>NW_010245786.1:0-3888 GCF_000690775.1 Eurypyga helias
ATATTATATATAAACATATAATATAAAAAAATCTGAACACTGCAACCAAAACCCTGCATCCATCTTCTCAAAACTGTTAGAGTAGAAATTTAAGCTACAAATGAATTAATTGCACAAAGTTTAAGATGATTGCTTAACAGTGGGTAAGGTCATGATAAAAACAGGCTCAAATGGCCATCACAGACTAATAGTTGAATTTTACTCCAGGATCTAATCACAGTCCACCTTTAATAGAAAAGTTATAAAGGAAGTAAAAATCGGACATGAATTTGGATCATCCTATTTTTTCCATATGGACTTTTCATACTGGAGGGTTAATGATTTCAGAACAATAGACCAAAGTTTGAAAGTAATATTTCATGTGTCTATGAAATGGCAACAGCTATTTTCTCTAGTTCTCTTTTGTACTTCTTACTACTTTACTTCCAATGCACATATATTTTAACTGCCTAAGTAAGCTTTTATTTCATTCGATATATTTACACATCTGATTAAACATGAATATCTAAAGACTTGCATGTGTCATTTTAATTATAGACCTAATTATATGTAACAACCTCAAATTCTCTTTATCTTTCCTAGACTCATGCTTCTGAACTCTTCAGTTTAACTATGGGTATTTATTTAATAAACTGAGTTTCCTGGATTCTAGTTCTTTCAGAATATTTATAGTAAAACTTGAAACAGGATAATTTTAGGCAAACCAACATCACACAAGATATAAACTAAGTCTCTGTTGCTCAACAAACATGCATAGAGGCACAAGCACAGATTCCTGTTGGGAAATAAGTCCCAAAGAAAAGTTATTGCATGTAAAATCTGAACGTGGGACCTTGAATTTTGTGAAATGCAGACATGGTATCAGCTGATGATATCTCTTTTGAATAAAGCTGTGCATTTAGAGAGGAGAATATTTCAGAGATAGTCTTTGGCTTCCAAAAGAACCAAAATTCTATTCCTGCACTTGACATGCCCAGTGACTACTGAGATGTGGATAGAAGAATCTTCACTGCCACTGATCCTTTCAGAGGTATTCACCAAAACTACAACAGCACACAAAGCAAAAAGTGCTTAGTAGAGTACTTCAGCTAGCCTGCTTCTTTTCTCCTAGGTCCTCACTGCTGGTAATTGCTCATTGGTTGCTATCTCCACTGCCCTTGATATTTATTCAAAATGAAAAAGAAAAAGCCCATCTTGTCAGGAGACTGCAATTGCAATCATAGAATCATAGAATGGTTAGGGTTGGAAGGGACCTTAAAGATCATCTAGTTCCAACCCCCCTGCCATGGGCAGGGACACCCTCCGCTAGACCAGGTTGCTCAAAGCCTCATCCAGACTGGCCTGGAAGAGAGCCAGGGATTGAGCATCCACAACTTCTCTGAGCAACCTGTACCAGTGCCTCACCACCCTCTCCATGAAGAACTTCTTCCTGATGTCCAATCTATATCTACCCACTTTCAAGTTAAACCTGTTACGCCATGTCCTATCACTACAGACTATTGTAAAAAGCCCCCTATCCCCAGCTGCAGTGTGACTTCTCACAAGATTTTGTGATTTGAACTAGACATTATGACCCGGAAAGAAACATTCGCTTTAAACAGCAGTAAATCTGCACAACAGACCAGATTCCTGCATCTGTAATTCTAGACTCATATACATCTGTAGACAATTAATTTGGTCAGCCTTATCAACCTTTCTCTTAGAGAAGACAGCAAGCCTCACTCAGTACAGAAGAATAAGACACAAGGGAACTAGCTTCATTTTCATAGTTGCTCACTCACTGTGTCAGTTTGAGCAAATCAGTTTGAATAAATCAACAGACTGCTCAGTTTCCAGTTCTATAAAGTGGAAATGGCATAACTTTCTGACATTTGTAAGTCATTGTCTGTTACTTGAATGAAGAGAGGCTGGCTTTAAAATCTGATATTAAACAAAGTTCAAATGAGTCTAAGTATCTTGCAAATGTCATTGGATGGCAGTGGAAGTTGAACACAATCTTTCAAGCTTCCTTTATGAAACCACTTTTCCTGCCCACACATATGCACCTGCTCTGATAAACTTCTCAAATTTCTGCAATTTGCTGGTAAGACATACCTCATAAAAAGCCCTTCGTACTCTGGCTATTAAATACATCCAGAAAAAGTTTGTAATTGGCAGATGGAAACAAGAAAGTTTATTCTTCATATATTAAATTAAATTAGAATCTTGGGTCATGCAGCTGCTTCACAAATTGAATCTGTCTCATGCTGCAACTGTGCTGTGCAATAGGGCATATGTACTTGTCTCTCTTGCCTTTTCATGGAAGTTGTCAGCTGTCCATCAAATTTGTAAATAGATGGAACTCAGATTATAAATTCTACCACCTCACCTTTGATTTTTTATTTACCTGTGGGGGGAAAATGCACATGAAAATGTCCAAACACAACTACTAAACATGTGTTTATGCATTGTAACTAACTCTGCTGGTAAGGAATTAATTGGGAAATGTCTATTTTCTTGTGTTTATATTCTTAGAAAACCCTACTTGTAATCATATCTTTTAACATCAATCTCTGTAATTTACTCAGCTAAAAGACTTTCTAACAATTCACTCTAGTTTATGTCTGGCCTCTAGATGGTGCTACAATGCTTTTAACTTTGTAGAATTTAGTAGTATGTTACACGCAAACAGCTTTGGACTACACTCAAACTGTTTAAGTACAGTTCAGTACTTAAAAACAACTGAAAAGTGACTCTCTGTTTACAAAAACCAAAAGCATAGAAGGATTGAGACCTTTAGGTTTCTACTGCAAGTGGATTGATGTTAAGCACCAAAAAAAAAAAAAATTAAGAATTGGTTTGCTGTATTTCATAATGAAGACCATGTAACATCAAGAGTAGATCAAATTTAACTCCTGCAGTGTATAGCAACAGCCCCAGAAATTTCTCATCCTGCATCCTCAGATTTCTTCACCACCATAAAGTACCCTTCATTCCACTTTGATCTGCCTTGTGACAAATGTATATGGCTTACAGGCAGATAAACATTGGTAAAATGTGATGATTATCAAAGATTTCCCTAGTTGCAGAATATACTTTCCTGGTGACTCAGTGTAATTGCACAGCATGTTAACTGCCATGACATTGTCCAAGTGATCCCACCAAGACACAAGTTCCTCTCACTCTGGGGAGCAGTTGTAGCTGCCTTTAACATCACGCCTGAGTAGACTTTGGCAGTTTTCTGATCATTCTATTTCCCATTTCTCAGTGATGACTACCTGTCCAACTGCTGCATGGATCCATGAAAGGATGCAGGAAGTCTACATTTATGGTTCCACCAGTAAAAAGTTGAAAACAAGAGTTGCAGGCAGGTCACTAAAACGATTTAAAAAAAAAAAAAGTTGCTTTGGTTCTTTGTTGGGTTGGGGTTTTTTTAGAAAATCAGATGGGGTACACAGCAAACTAGTGAATTTTACCTCCGATGTTCTCCCATTTAGCATCGTAGGAAAAAAAAAATGATGTGATGAGGTTCTGACAGGTACTAGAACCTTACATTTGACAAGTTTCCACTTTCTTTTCAGTAGAGCAAGTGAAATCAGTGGTGACTTCTTTTTTCCAGTTCTTAGAAAAGAAACTATATTTTTAGAATTTACACTTTTCACCCAACAGTTGTTCGTGATTAGAAAGCAGTGAATAGCCATTGGTAGTCACCCTGACATCCTCATATCATGTTACGCTGCACTGTCACATAGAAGCTCCCGCCTAAGTTGTTCAGCATTTAAGTTCAATTGTTGACATATTATTTTTAAGTCATTAACATGTTAATAATTCACAGATACTTCACTCCCAATAATGCACATATTCTGATTTCTTCAGGATGTGGTACGGCAAAAGAACCTATGCATCATT
>NW_010245787.1:0-688 GCF_000690775.1 Eurypyga helias
TTTGTCACCAGTGTTGTTTATTTGTCCGTGCTTAAAGTGCTTGAAGTGTTGCAAATGTTATTTCATCAAAACAGAAAACAGCAACAGGGTATGAAATTTTTAGTTGATACAGGGGCAACGTTCTCGGTTTTAAATCAAGCTCTGACACCCACAGATGATGATTTTGTAAAGGTAAAGGGAGCTACTGGCCAAAGTGAAAAGGTGTACTTCCTAAGACCTCTCAAATTCCAATTAGAGACACAATTGGGGGTACACAAATTTTTGTATATGCCTAATTCTCCAAAGCCTCTATTAGGACGAGATTTATTGGAACAATTGAAGGCAGAAATAAGATCTGATAAAGGGAAAGTAGAATTCCATGTGGGAAGCGACCAGCTAGTTGAAATCTTGAGTCTGACCCTCATAATATGATGCAGTTGCTCACCACCCACTGACCAATGCACAACAGGTGTTGAGTAGTGAGAGTCAGACCCAGAGAGTCCGAGAGCCGCAGCCTGAGCGCTATCGTAGCAGATTCCAAGCAAACTCTATCAGCAATAGCACGACTGGGAAAACTAAATCACTATTTCTATCGTTCGGCAATGTCCAAAGCCAGCTGGATGGCTTTCACCTCTGCAAACTGGCTGGATTCACCTTGGCCTTCAGCAGTCTCTGCAACTTGTCATGTGGGACTCCACACAGCAGCTTT
>NW_010245787.1:1107-3699 GCF_000690775.1 Eurypyga helias
TTCCCTGGTTCTTTCTGCCAGAGACTCCAGGTAGGGCCATTCTCCCCGGCTGCGGTGTAGAGCACATTCTTTACATCTGGCCCTGTCTGGACCGGACACAGGCAGTAAGTAAAATTTGCCTGCCAGGCCTGGTCAAACCTTTGCTGTGTTTAGTGCAGGGTCTCCTCTCTAAGCCTGATGTACTGAATATTTGGAGTGAGGGTCTGTGTCCCCAAGCGTCCATTACTTTATTCCTTTAGTTCTCCCCTGGAAGCTTTGGCAGTGAAAGATGCCATTTTCTTGTTTATATTTACGGACACAGGCAGTAAGTAAAATTTGCCTGCCAGGCCTGGTCAAACCTTTGCTGTGTTTAGTGCAGGGTCTCCTCTCTAAGCCTGATGTACTGAATATTTGGAGTGAGGGTCTGTGTCCCCAAGCGTCCATTACTTTATTCCTTTAGTTCTCCCCTGGAAGCTTTGGCAGTGAAAGATGCCATTTTCTTGTTTATATTTACTCCATGTATAGCAGAGAGGTGTCTACAATGCTTTTGTCCTGGTATCCATGCTTAATTTTCTCCTATTCCCAATGCTCCCAGGATGGATTCTGTGTGATATTTGGAGATACACCATCTGACTACAGCATCCGAAGAACTCTCAGCCTTTGTTGTGTGCTGCACATCAAATATCCATCTTGGTTAGCAAAGGATTGCAAAGTTGAAAGAATGCTAACAATACTGTTTAAATCTGCACAGATTATGGAGCTACAGACATGTTAGTCACAAAGTTTGTGAAACTTTGTTTAAAACTATAATTAACTCCCTCCTCCCAATAGTAATAAATTAAAATATTAACAGCTGCCTCAAGAAAAATCAACACTACCTGTGCACTGTTTGGTCTGAATTTCAATTTAGTTCTGAAGGACACTGTATCTTATTGGGAAAAGATGGGAATAGGGAGGTCTTGCTGCTTCTAAGCAGTAGGAACTGTTGTAGCTCTTGCTCATCTATGTAATAAATATCAAGGTCAGTCTGCTTAAATCTGTCTACTCTGTTTAAGCAGAGAAGGCAGAAGCATGAACAACACATTAATTTTCAGATGTTGCTTAGGGTAAAATGAGATTTGATGCCCTCTCAACTTATGTGGAGATTATGGGGTCAAGGGTAAAAGGATGAGCAAACAGCAGTAAAGGAAATAATATGACAGAAAAGGTCAAAAAAACCAGGGCATATCACCAGAGCCATCAGGGGCTGAACAGTCTGCTATTTGGTGCCCCCCATGACCTTCACTAACCCTGCCTAGCAGAGCACCAAGGAGGGACCAAATTCTACGTAGGCCAAGAGAGCCCTGCCTTAAAACGCTAGGCCTTACAAAGAAGGGATGCCAGAAGGTACGACCGCTACATTTTGAGCAACCAGAGGCGCTGTACAGAATGGGAAAAATGCACAGCCAGAAAAAGCCTAAAGGGAAAAAATTTTTTTTTTTTTTTTTTTTTTTCCTGGCTCACAACCTGAAACTCTTCTTCGGGAGTCAAGCAACCTTCCTTTCTTGCCATCTCTCCTTTTAGTGTTCTGTTTAGGTTGCCAGAAGCTGCACCAAGTGCTCTGACATACTTCTTCTGTGCCACCCCTCTGTTAATCCCCAAGCATACTCTTCTTGCCCTTTTCCTCCTGTAGTGCAGCTATCCTTTGTCCTGGGATTCCTCCATGTAAATGGGGTGCCCCCCTGTATCCAGCTTGGCAAGAGAGTGTAATATTTAAAAGAAATTAATACAAGCACAGAATTGGTTCCAATTTCCTGACCGCTCAAGACATTGGTCTCTGCAACTATGGAGAGAGAAGTGAAGGAACCTTTTGTTTCTGTAGTCATGTGGATTGTTTGGGATATCAGTTATAGGATGAAGCCTCTGGGGCAATAACTGGAGAAGGAACAAGGGAGCTCTAGAAAGCTCAGAGCCAATGTCAGCTCAGCTTGAACATTGTCTAGGCCTAAGGCACCAAATGTAACAAACATAACCTGGCAACCTGAACAAGCTTTAATCTGTGATAATAACCACTCCTGCCAAAGCCCTATAGGGCAGAAAGTAAAAGCCACCTTAAAATAATAAGTAAAAAACTAAAAAAAACCCCAGAGCTCCTGGTTTAAACTGCTCCTTCAGTCAGCAAGGGAGGCCATGATTCCGAATAGTCACCCTGTTCCTATATCCATCTCGTCAGGGCCCAGGCTGCACCTGCGGACGCTGTGCCCTAGTCTCCCCGCGGCCTGAGAGTGCTAAGGCCGGGCCGTCTGTCCCGCAGATGTTCTTCCCGGTCGGGCTCCGCCGGCACGTCAACCCTGCATAGAGACCCCAAGAGCGACTACAGCCTTCTCCCGGGGCCTCCCGCAAAACGGCCAGCGGCAACGAACCAGCGCTGACATCCCTTGAAGGTGAGGAAGCCCACCAACCCCTCACAGAACCACTCTCCACACCAACACCCTTCCGTGCAGCCATGGGCGGGACCAATCATTCTCTTCCGTTACGCGCGCATGGGGAAGGGCGAAATCCGGTCACGTGAGGGGGAAGGGGCTGGTTTCCCTACTCACGTGGTACTAGGATAGGCAGAAGGGCCGGTGGATG
>NW_010245788.1:0-6377 GCF_000690775.1 Eurypyga helias
CCTGACTGAATCCAGCACACACACAAAATGATAAACATAGACATCCACAGAGCGGGGTCTGTTGTGGTGCGGTATCATGACTTTATGGCTCTTGTATGTATTTGGCATTGTTACAATGTGATTAATTATGTTTCTTATATAGTACTAGCTATGTATTACGTCTTCTCTTAAAATGATCCCAAGACACATATGAACTTTATTATTCTGTCTTGAAAAATATGTACAAGCCCATTGGTTTGAAAAAGTGCACTGAGGGAAAAAGTAAGTTTTTTATTCTCAGGTTTGCTTCATTCTCATGTATGACAAAACTGTGTCTTAAGAAAGAAAATAAAGTATATGACCATATTGCAGAGGTACCATTCTACCTATTCCAATAGGTAAAATGAAATCGAGATAGCTGATTTTAAAAAAAGTTTTCTATTCTTCTCAAAAATAGTTCTTATATTTTTGCTTTTTTGTTTATTCAATTTGTAGGCTTTCCACTATCCTCATGTTTTAAAGGCTGTAGGGTCATTCTCTTACTTTTTATTTACAGAAAAAATTCAATTCTATGTTTCGTTTCATGTATTACAATGGCTTTTTATACTGTCATGTTCTTCCTTCAAATATTCATTAATTCTGAGTTTTGAACTCTAATCAATGTGCAGTGTAATTTACAGCATATACTACCAACTGCCTGTATAGACACTTACTGTGTGCTATCACAAGATGACTCATTCCATTATCCAAGTGTCACAAATGTGATCAAATACATTTTTAATGAGCTTCAACAATCTACTTTGCACACTGTAGCACTGTTGTTTTTCTTTGTGTCATATTAATCGTTCTTAGTACAGCAAAATGAAATTAATTCCTCTGCTGAGTGGAGAGCTAGAGTTTTACAAAGTCATAAAATCATGGAATGGTTTGGGTTGGAAGGAACCTTAAAGACCACCTAGTTCCAACCCCCCTGCCATGGGCAGGGACACCTTCCACTAGACCAGGTTCATCAAAGCCTCACCCAGCCTGGCCTTGAACACTTCCAGGGATAGGGCATCCACAGCTTCTCTAGGCAACCTGTTCCAGTGCCTCACCACCCTCTCTGTGAAGAATTTCTTCCTGATATCTAATCTAAACCTCCCCACTTTCAATTTAAACCTGTTGCCCCTTGTCCTGTCACTACAGGCCCTTGTAAAAAGTTCCCCCCAGCTTCCTTGTAGCCCCTTCAGGCACTGGAAGGCTGCAATAAGATCTCCCCGGAGCCTTCTCTTCTCCAGGCTGAACAAGCCCAACTCTCTCAGCCTGTCCCCATAGCAGAGGGGCTCCAGCCCTCGGAGCATCTTCATGGTCTCAGCTGGACTCTCTTCAACAGGTCCATGTCCTTCTGATGCTGAGGGCTCCACAGCTGGACACAGTAGCTGAAGTGGAGTCTCACAAGAGCAGAGAACAAGAATCATCTCCCTAGACCTCTTGGCTATGCTCCTCTGGATACAGCCCAGGATACTGACTTGCTGGGCTGCCAGCACACACTGTCAGCTCATGTCCAGCTTTTCATGCACCATTATTTGGAACGTGTCATGTCTGTATAAACAGAAAAGCTAAATTACGGTACCCTGGCCCAGTTGCTGAGGGCCCTTGACTCTTAATTTTCAGTATGTCTAAAGTAATGGTTTTATGAGATACACATATTGTCAAGAACAGGTATTTTATTTTTACTTTTATTGCTGTTGTACTAGTACCATAAAAACCTGAATAAGATATACAGCAGTGGTCACTGAACAACACTTCACAAATGCCATGTTTCACTGAAACTAATCCAAGGCAGTGGCCATAAACTTGACATGTTTTATGCATTCCTTTCAGTGTTAGTATTGGATAAACGAATCTAAATTGAAAAGCACGGAGGGTCAAGACTGAAAGATCATTTCAGTTAAATTAAACTTTTTAATTAAAAAAAAGAGAAACATTTAATGCATTATCTTTTTATGAAGTATTTTGATGTAGGCGAGTCATGAAAAGATAAAAAGGTGAATATTGGATAGTTCACTTTAATAATAGCATAATTAGCTTACTGGTGTAAAAGTGTTAGAAAGATAAAGTTTCAAACCTGCTTCATTTATATTTATTTAAAATATATGTAATTTTTGAAGACCACTATAACGGGCCAGAGAAAAATATCTGCAAAAAGTGAGAAACTGGCAAGAGCTGGGTAGTTTGAATATTAGGGAAATGCTGAGTTTAACTCTAGAAAGGTTGAGTAGCACTGAGATATTTCAGAGAACGTTGGGCTTCTTTGTGAACCCTGTATATGTACTTGAAATGCTGCTGCATTCTGGCACAGAGACACAAAGGCAGGAAGCCGTTCCAGTGAAGTCTCTTGACTGTTTCTACCTGTTCACAAAGACAGAACTGCTTTTTAAAATGGTAATTGCTATGTCTCAGTTATTTAATACACTGTTCTTAAACTGGTCAACACTAATCTATATTTTTTCTTGTTGTCTAATTCTTGCTTTATACTCTCTGTTTACCTTTTTGTGTATGAATTTCACCCTTTTTCACTAATTTCAGCGTTTCACAAAATATACCAAACTGTTTGCAAGCACACTGCAACTTAAGTAAGAAAATTAATAGGGTTATTTCTATAGGCAAAATTGAGTACTAGATAGTAGTGTATGTGTATAAAAAAACGTAGTTCAGAAATTTAACAGTAATTAATATTTTTAGCCAGTTTGTTATAGTGTGTTTCTCTTTCAAATAAATGCATGGTAACATCTTTAAAAATTTAGTGGACACTATCTGTGTAAAAGAAAGTTTGGCAGTTTAAGGCCTCTTTAGATGAAAATCTATTTCACCCTGCCTCTGGAAAAGAAAACTAGGGACAATTCAGCATCTGAAGGCAGGATTTACCACCTGGTTAATCAAAACATGCTGATGAATGTGGGGGTTTGATCCTTTGACACTGCTATGATGAATCTCCTTTGTATCAACATGATTAAATTTCTAATAATGCATGATTTCTCACAGGGTATCCACTTCCAGGAGCTTGTTACTTAAGAAAGAGTGGTAGAAATTTTTAGAGGATGATCTACTGCACACTACAGTTCCTGTCCACCCCTTTTCAGTTCAGTTTCCTGATCTGGGTCCCCGCAAACATTTTGGTACAGCAATTCCTTTCTTTTGTGAACGGCACTTAGTTTACAAAACCTATCAGGATTTTGAAGTGTTTTCTGAGTGTCACCATGCTTCTACTCTTTTTTTAACTCTGCCTTTTTGCCCCTATTTAGTGTGTGGTGATTTTGGGAAAAGCATACCTTTTTTCAAAATATGGCTCAAGTTCAGTTGGTTCACTAATGTTAGTGTAATTAACTGAATATGTAATCGTTGTTAACAGAAAAGCTGGCTAGCAAAGGCCATAAATAGCAATACTTCAATCGAGGGCACCCTAGACAAAACAGATTTGGCTCACAGTGGGTGCTCTGTAAGTTCACATTTGTTCACCTTGTGTCAGACTATTTTGAACAACATGGTACTTCTGAGTGGCAAAGCTCAGCCATGGTAGTTGGGGTCCCCAAAAAGTACAATTCTGTCAGCCAATACTTTTACACCTAAAGGTTGGCTATGAATGAGGCAATTAGATTTACAAGGCTGATTCAGCTACACTGCTCCATCTCTGGAGCTGACTTGGCTGGCATTTGCTCAGGAACCCCCACAGTGACACTGTGTAAAAGACAGAGGCCATGTTTATCCCCTTTCACCAGAATCTGTTTGAAACTGGCATTGCTTCAGTGGGAGAAATAAACCTATGTGTCATTTCTCTGGGTAAATGCCGTCAATCTGAGGTACAGAACTTGTTGTGTCTTTGATTTAGTGCTTTGTCAATACCACTTCTTTCACTTTATTGTTTTATTTTGGTTATTGATATATTTTTCATTATCTCAGAGGGAGAAGTAGTTTTCAATATTGCTTGACTGAGAGAGAAACATAAATGTAAAGACCACATGGGTAGTGAAATAAAGGCACATAATGGACTGAAACACTGGAATACAGGGAAGATGTTTAGGCCAATTCTACAGAAATATTTGAATACAACTACTAAATACAAACTTCTGACATTTCCAATAGATATAGTTATGCTATTCTCAGGTCAGTTTCTGCAAGGGCTAAGTAACTTCCATATATTTTCAATTTTATACTACTAATCGTATTTTCATTAGTTGGCATTTCAATATTTATGTGTTTTTGAGGGGTATTCAGCTTTTAGAACATGACTTAGTGGATAATTTAAATTCACAGGGTAATAGAAATAACACTCTAAAATTTTCTGTTTTAAAACAAAACAAGAAACATGACCATATATATTTATTTAATCATAGAATGGTTTGGGTGGGAAGGGACCTTAAAGATCATCTAGTTCCAACCTCCCTGCCATGGGCAGGGACACCTTCCACTAGACCAGGCTGCTCAAAGCCACATCCAGCCTGGCCTTGAACACTTCCAGGGATGGGGCATCTACAGCTTCTCTGGGCAACCTGTCCCAGTGCCTCACCACCCTCTCTGGGAAGAACTTCTTCCTGATATCTAACCTAAACCTCCCCGTTTTCAATTTAAACCCATTACCCCTTGTCCTGTCACTACAGGCCCTTGGAAAAAGTCTTCTCTCAGCTTCCTTGTAGCCCCTTCAGGTACTGGAAAGCTGCAATGAGGTCTCCTCGGAGCCTTCTATTCTCCAGGCTGAACAAGCCCAATTCTTGCAGCCTTTCATCATAGCAGAGGTGCTCCAGCCTTCTGATCATCTCCGTGGCCTCCTCTGGACTTGCTCCAAGTGCTCAATATCCTCTTGATATTAGGTGTTCCACAGGTGGACACAACATGCCAGGTGAGTTCTCACAAGAGTTGAGTGCAGGGGCAGAATCCCCTCCCAAAACTTGCTGGCCACACTTCTCTGGATACAGCCCAGGGTATGGTTGGCTTTCATTCATCAATTATTTTAAGTAACTTTAAGAATTTTAATTATGATGCAGCTGCTGCAGTTGTCTGAAACAGTTTTAATTTTAAGGTATATGTCGGAAAATAGTGTCAAAAATGTGAAAAATTATTAAGTATTTTCATTTGAATAGTGATTCATATAACAAAATTTCACAGATCCTATCTTCATGTGTAGTGAAAAAACCCCAGAGTAATCAAATTTGCTTATTCCTATCAGTCTTTTTTTTTTTTTTTTTTCCCCCAGTACTATGCAATTTATTAAGGCAGCTGTCAGAGCTTTGTAAAATGTTGGACAGTAACATGGGTTTTTGATGTATCGAGGAATGACTTGTACATATCATAGACTTGCACATTCAGCAGTCAGCCTGTATTCTGGTAAGCAGAATATTTTTAGGGAAGTAGGACTTCAAATCTGATGTGTGCGCTGTCAAGTGTTTCATTTATGAGTCCATTAATTGCGAATAAGTCGTATCACGTGTGCTCACCCCATTATAGGTTGCTATGCTTTGCTAAGTATAGAATTTCTATTTGTGTACAGGACACCAAAGAATATCCTAAGCTAGCAAAAGCTAGCATAACGATACTGTAACAGAAGTGCTATATGGCTGACAAATGCCAGGAATTACATTTAAGCAGTCCCATTCCAGAATGTCCCTTCCTAAAGCCACCTGAGTTAGGCAGTTCCTTTCCCACTGTCATGGCGTAGCCTCTTGTCCCTCCTTTCAAGACTGTTCAATAAAGCTGTGCACTTTTTGTGCTGTATCTTCCCTCAGTTCTGCTCTTGTTACGAATATTCAGTACAAAATGCGGCAAGATTAAGTTGCAGGATTTACACGTTTTCTGTGTGTTGCAAGAAATTATTATTATGTGTGTAAAAAAGCTGGTTAAAAACCTTTTGTGTAAATTTTCATTTTTTCGTTTTACGAGCACAATATCTAGTGCTCCTAATGCATTTGAGACATATTAATTGTGTATAAGGCATTAAAATCTTCCTCTTTCAAATTGTACAGTCTTAAGTTTTAATGTCTCTGTCTTGTGAAAATGAATTTTCTTGTACTACTGAACATCTGGGATCAAGAATTAATAAGGTTTTTTTGCTGCTTGTCATAAATAAATGGATTGAGAGCAGGCCTGAGGAGAAGGACCTGAGGGTTTTCATTGATGAGAAGTTCAACATGAGCCGGCCGTGTGCGCTGGCAGCCCAGAAAGCCAACCGTATCCTGGGCTGTATCCAGAGAAGTGTGGCCAGCAGGTTGAGGGAAGGGATTCTTATCCTCTACTCTCCTCTCGTGAGATCCTACCTGCAGTTCTGCATCCAGTTCTGCTGCCCCCATAAAAGAAGACATGGACTGGTTGGAGTGAGTTCAGCTGAGGCCACGAAGATGCTCCAAGGGCTGGACCCCCTTTGCTAT
>NW_010245788.1:6710-14811 GCF_000690775.1 Eurypyga helias
TGGAACTAGGTGGTCTTTAAGGTCCCTTCCAACCCAAACTGTTTTATGAATCTCTGAAATAACGTAGCATTTTCTTCCCATATGATATCAGGGAACCGCTGTGGTTAAGTCTAGGGAATGAAGTTATTTGTGCTCTGAAATCATAAGGGCTTCATTACGAATTTTAATATCTGTATTAAATATGCCCCTAAAACAGTAATTCATATATCTTTGGCTACAATGCTATTCCCTTTTTAATGACTCTTTTTCTTTATGAATTGTTTTGAGCTGTGGGAACCAGTTGTGCTATTTCTATTAAACACGGCATCACACATCCTCAGGCATCTTCTCTGTCTCTGAAAGCGTCAGGGAAAGCCTCACTCGAAAGGGCAACATTTGGAGTTTATGGGACTAACCAGGCAATGAAAGAGAAAAATCTCTCCTATAGTCCTTTTATTCTTGGTATCTTAGTTTTTAGGCAACTGATAAATAAACTTGTTTCCCATAACCATGTTTCAAAAATGTCTATCAAAACATACGAAATGTCATTTAGACGAGCTAGATATTAAGGTAAAGAAAGAGTTATTTCTTCACCTTTACCTAAGCCTCTTTTTCCTTCATTGTGTTTTGTTGGAAGGCTGAGTCTTTTTTTTCTTTCCAAGGACTTATTGGCTGTTCCATCACTGTTAGGATCATATATTGTGACCATTAAAAGCATTGGAGTTCCTCTTCCTGAACTTTCAGTGGTTCTGTTTTAATTGTTGCAACTCTTTAAACATCCTGTTCTTTAAGTCATCTTGTTCATTACACCGTGTTACAAATCAAGGAATGTAGGATCCTACCCTCATTCTTGTTATTACGTTTTTTTTAATTATCCTTCTCTGAATGACTTAATTGTGTAAAAACATTCTGCCTCATTTAGTCTGTATTTATTCAGCACTATAGTGAAAGGTTATGTTTTCCTTTGCCAGCCCAAAATAATTCTGTAGTGTCCCAAGATTACCTCATCATACGACTTCATCAGAGTTGCTCCATGTGTGACTTAGTTGGCTATGATTTCTACTGTTTTTTTCAAACTGTCTACTTTTTCTTCTCTTTTGAAATGTTAAGGTCAGAGCCATTGCACAATTAAAAAGATAAAGAGACATTTTTTTTCTTTTAATTTTTTAGATTTGTATCTCTGCAGAGAAAAAAAAAAAATTAAAAAAATATTAAAAAGTAAGCATACCAGATGGAAATGTTCTGCATTATAATGACCAGGTAGCTTAGGTGGATAAGAAAGTTCAGGCTTTCATGAGGCAGCACAGTGTTTCTGTTTCAGCAGAAGCAGTGTTTCTGTGCTTTGTCCCCAATTGTGACAGCTAATCATTCTGGTGCACGGAGGAAAATACAACAGTTTTGAATTATGAAAGACTGTGAGTTATCGGTAGCCAGTATTTACTAAACCAGAGCCTCGAATACCCACTTACGCTGTGATATCAGTTGGATTTATGTATATTCTTCATGAATATCTGCACCTCAGCATGTTTTGTTGAATCTGGAAAGCAAAAAAGAAAAAGTAAATAGTGTTAATATTTTCAAGTCTATAAAAAAGATTGATTAGGCAGTGAAGAGCAATTTATCATTGTGAAGAGGCACACAGAGAAACATGCTTGAGGAGCTCTTCATTTGACAAATGTGCGAGCAACAGCACTTTCTGACAGTGCTGTCTGACAACACTTTATCCATTTCAGCTACAGGTATTACGTTAACTCTTCACAAACCTGCATCAAAAATTCATAAAATCTTTGGCACCTCATGAAAGACTGACCTTCAGTGGCACAGTGAGATGTCAGAAGGGGAAACTTTCTTTGTACTGCTATGGATTATTACATTAAATATCTTCCTAGGGAGCTGACAACTTTAAAAAATGCTTTCACCTAACCAAAATATTAATCATCAAAGGCAAGAAGTCTCCAAAAAAGTTCTGTGTTTCCTTTGTTTCCTCTTTACTTCTGTCCTTATTGCTATTACCTCCACCTATGAGTAGGATGAAAAAATTGCATTGATTCAGTTGTTTTAATGTCATTTGTACAGCTTATGAAGTTTAAAACACATTGAAAAGGCATTAGACAAATGTTTGCGCATCTAATTGCTTACATACTGTGTTCAGATGTCCAAGGACTGGCATTTGTGGCCTAGATTTTTTTTTGTGCATTAGGGAAGCTTACATACAAAAAGCCTAGATCTTCTGACTGTTAACAAATGAAATTGCCAATGAAACAAAAGAAAACCACAGCATTCTCATCTTTTAATTAGACATATATTTTCCTATCAAAAATTACCAATGAAAATTGTATTCATTATGTCAAAAAGAGAACTATTTTTTCAATACTTTATGTTTTTCACTTGTCCATTTCAGTCTTGCTTTTTTAAATGAAGGTAGATGATTTTTTTCCTTTCTAAATACTCACAAGACCCCTAAATACATAGGGATTGTTGTAACTGGCAACCAAGATAAATGATCCCGTACTATTATTTCTGGCTGAGCAACATAACATTGGCCTGATCTCACTATGTTTTAATACAATTTGTGTACAACTTCACACTCACACAACAAGATATTTATGTACTTGGTATGACTCATATAACCAAACTGTATCAATCTCACTTTCTGCCCATAAAAAACTTTGAACTCAAAACACACTTCCTCATCTCAAGGGATGAGACACAAATGTGACAGAATTGGCTGAAGAGAGCTTTGCTTTGGTGACATAGTTAATGTCCGCAACGGGCAAATCCTGAAAAAGGTTCCAAACTTGGCAGCTGCTAAATAGAATGATCAAAATCAGCACTAAGCATCTATTCTCTTAACTTCTTATTGACTTGTGACATCTGAGAATAGGTATCATTGCTATTATACTGAGAAAAAATGAAGTATTAGTAAGGACAGGAAGGTTTGAGGCCTGAAAACAGACTGCGTTCCATTAAACCTGTGTTAAAAAGTAGGTTTTTCACAGTGGGAGTTAAAAGTCTGGTCAAGGCATTAAGAGAGTATGTGCCATGCTTAACCGGCATGCTTACTGCTAGGAAAAAGAATACTTACCTCATCCACTCTTTCTGTTTTTCTACTTCCACTCATTCAAACTCTCTCCCACTTACATGTATATAACAACTCCTTTACATCTGGAGATCACTGTCTCCTGTCATCTCAATTTATCCCAATTTATAATTCTCTCCAAGCAGAGAAATCATTCCTTCTCTTTGTTCCTTTCTTCAGCCTTGGCACCGCATTACTTTTCTCACTTTTATTGTGGGTGTTTTGTTTTTCTGTCACAGTCTCTGGATCTGTTCCCAAGGACTAGTTCACTGTTACAGTGATTCTTGTTTCATCTAAAACCTTGAAATCTTGAAAGAATAATGAGGAATGCTTTCCCAGATGTTGCTGCAGGGCAGGAAGTTTTCTTTAGGTGGATTGTAAATAGAGATTCTCTTTAAAACAGCCTGGAATTAGGGTGGAGATAATGGTTATTAACTCACTCCAGTAAAAATATGCGTGAAACAGATATTCTGGTTAAAGTTTTCAACAACCACTTCAAAGTTACGAGAGATTTCAAGTATTGATTTATGAATTTAAAGCAATGATTTTTTTTTCTCCCCTCAGGATAATAATAATAATGTTGAGTTAACAAAATACCTGCTCTGCTTCCGGAGCTTATTTATATTTCAGATAATATTTCTCCAGGTATCCCAAGTAGTCTTGCACTTGCACAGGAATACTGCATTCACTATATGTAGTATTCCACTATATATGTGTAAGAGGAGTCAGAAATCCTAATCAGCATCACTGAATAAGGCCAACTTTTAGAAGCTGTGTGGAACTTAAAGTCAAAGATGAGAAGTGAATGAATGGATCTTGTGCTTGACTGAAAAGTTATGTGAGCTAAAATAATTGTTACTCTTTTCTATATATATATAAAAATGAGTTTTCTCCTAAGTAACACTATGGATATAATTGAAAGGACTTTTCAGATTTGAAGTAACTGATATCTTTTAACAGTCCATTAACTAGTCAAAGGATGAGGAGTTTTCTTGATTATTTTGATTATCAATGTATTCTCATTAAGTGTAGAGGCTACCATTAATTTTCCAAACTTACTGAAAAAAAGGATAGCTATTGTTTTGTTTGTTGTTTTGAACAGGGAGGGGTTTGGCTTGGGTTTTCAGCAGTCCTTGAAGTTCTCTTTGATGTGACACTTGTTTTAAAGTGTATTTGTCACAGAAAAATTCTGACTGTTAAAACTCCAACGTCAACCAGATTTCTGGCTCAT
Organism: Eurypyga helias; assembly: GCF_000690775.1. NCBI lineage: Eukaryota > Metazoa > Chordata > Aves > Eurypygiformes > Eurypygidae > Eurypyga > Eurypyga helias. Next base: position 11,000 of record NW_010245788.1, read on the forward strand.
GGTTTATAAACCCACTTAATCAAAGCTACTTTAAGATTTTGTTTTCCATAACATCTACTACTACAGAGTTTTCTTGAAAACTTGTCTCAAAGAGCTACTGTTATACAATTAAAGGTAACATAATTCACCTATTCACCATATTCACCATACACCTATGCAGTACTGAGGGAGTGTCCAGTGTATCAGAAGGCTTTATGATACAATTACATTATGATGTCCTTTTTTATGGATATATTCAAATCTGGCTTAAAATTGGAAAGACGCAATGTTTATAGCCAGATGTAAATACTTTTGATCATTTTCATACTGCACCAACTCTGTCTTTTATAAACAATATTTTTAAAATACTTCTTTTGCTTTTCTTTAAATTGACAGGTCTGACATATTAGTTTGAACTTTTTGATCCTTTATTTGCTAGCAGTGTTTGAGAAGACAAGCTCATCAAAATGGCAGTGGGTGTAGGACCCAAACTGATTTTCTGCATCTGAAAAGCAGGTGAAGAGTGTTACAATATGTGCTTTCTTTAAAAATCTGTTTGTATCTGCTTATAGACTTTCTATTGATTTTGTTCTACTGGTCATTTTGGTTATAGGGAAATCTTTGTTCAATAAGTGAAGAAGGGAAGAAGAGGAAACCAAGTATTCCTGCAAGAGAGAGACATGCATATATGTATTCTCTCCATGGTGTGCAAGTGAGAGAAGGATATACACAGGCAGAGATGGAGGGAAAAAGAGAGATCAATGTTGTAATGAATATTTTGCAGTTACAGCAATTGCTGGGAACATGATGAATGAGATCCAGTTCTTTGTTTAGCTTAACAGTATGTAAGCACTTCCAGGGAAGTTCTCTAATCAGTGCTTTATCTGCATTAGAATAAAACATGTATGAAACAGCCTTTCATGAGCTGTGTCTCACCTCCCATGCAGTTATTTTCTCATTAGTCTTGTCTCATTCCCCTGGATAAGAATTGTTTCATACTCTGCCATAAATTTACTTAATCTGAATGAGTAGGTACCAAATAAAAGGACTCCTATAAGCAGCAGAAAAGCGTGCTTTATATTCACTGCGTTTTTTCTGCATGTCTTTAGTAAGGACAGACTTTATCTAGGAAAGCATTTTAAAATGTTTAATGAATTAAGAACTATTTTTTTTCCCTATGGGGACTGCTAAAGATTAATAAGTAGATACATAATCAGGTTTTATGCAAATATTGTAACATACATAAATATGAGAACAATGCATAGGGTCTAGAGATTTAAATTGGACATAATGGTCTCTGTAGAAAAAAGGCATTTCACAGGTTTGTTTTAAAGCTTTTTTTCCTAAGAATTCTGATTTGATTCAAACACTCTTTGCTGGGAAGTCTAGCCCAGTGGGTAACAGGTTGGATACTAATACAAGATATGTATTAAGAGTTCATGCATCAAAATGTATAAAGCTAAAACAAAAGATTACACTCTACTAAAACATCTGTGTACTTCCTTACAGGAATGATTTAAACTAAGCTCATAAAATATAATAATAATAATGGAAATTTTAAACATACAAGCTTATGGAAAAAAGTAAAAACTGGGGAAAAGATGATAAACTCCGTTTTGCCTCAAGGGAAGTGTCTTGGAGGTAGGAGGTTCTGTTACAGAAACAAATCCGATGATTTTGCCACAGTTAAGTCCTTCACATTAGAAAATATTTAGGTCTCACTGCAGTGAGTCCAACATTTTTGCATTACTCCAGTGACAAAACAGTGGTAAACAACAGAAGAAAAAGATCACAGGAAGGTTTTGCTTTGTCCAGATATGTTGCACCTCTTATTTTACATGTGATTTTGGTTGAGTTTCTCTACAGAGCACAGATGTGGGCTATGCTCAAACTCTCACTACCACCCAAAACCAGAAAAAGAAAATTGCACTTGAAATGTCATAGTTACTAAATGTATTAAAATCCCAGTGGTTAAGCTGTCTGTTGCAAAGTCATGAGTGCCCATATTAAATGATTCAGAGCTGGGAAAAAATATTTAGAAATGACATGTGTATGGGTCTAAAAAGATTTTAGAGTAATTAAATACATTCCATTTATTTAATAAGATATGAAGGATCCTTATGGAGGGAGAGGGAGAATTAATGGCATTGGAAGGCAAAAAAAAAAAAAAAAAGAAAAAAATAAAATCAAACTGAACAAACAAAAAAGCATAATATGTTTAATTTCACAGCAGAATATTTATTTCTATTCCTGCTATGAGGAGCTATTAAAAAAAAATAATATTTCACATACCTTACTTAAATTTTTTTGGGCTGCATGTTCGGGGTTTACCCTGTCATTTCTGTTATAATCTTATTGACTAGAAAATGTTTACTAATGTGTCTGAAAGAATACTGAAATATTTTGGTGAGCTAACATCTGATTCATAAGCTGATTCATAGCCATAACCACTGCAACATGAGAATCGCGTATTACAGAGCCACAGAATGGCTGAGGTCGGCAGGGACCTCCTGAGATTTTCTGGTCCAACCCTTGTGCTCAAGCAGGGTCAGCTTGAGCAAGTTGCTGATCCTTCCAAGGTTCCCTGCTTTTTCTAGAAAAATTTAAAATTAATGCCTGGGCATAAAATGGCTACTCCCTCAGGCTAGGCAATTTTCTAACAGATTCCACATCCAGTCATTATTTATGCCAGTTTGCTGACAGTTAAACTAATGACTTTGAAGATAGATTTTTCAGGGCATTCAACAGAGATTTATGTGGACTGTGGGGCATTGTGAAGTTTAAAGAGTAAACCTGGGAGGTTTGGTAGTGGGAGGAGGGCCGCAAGGGTAGGTCCTTTGAGAAGGTGCTGGAAACTCCCTTGGCTCGAAGTTGGACCCATCTTTAGCCACAGCTGAGCCAACAAGTGCTTCTGGGATTAACATGCTTAAGATAGGAAAAAACCCAAAATGAGAACCTGCTTCAGAAGCTGAAAGAGCGTAGAGAGAGGGCAGAAGGAGAGAGCAGTGGGATATGAGAGACACAACATGGCGGACACCTGCGTCACTGCGGAAAGGCAGAGGTGAGGTGGTGGGCGCAGAGGTTCCCTGGCAGCCCGTGGTGAGAGGGCAGGCTGTGTCCTGCAGCCATGGAGGGCCCTGAGAGCGCAGAGGCCCACCTGCAGCCTGGGGAGGGCCCCATGCCGGAGCAGGGGGATGTGCTTGGAGCAGACTGTGACCCTGTCGGAAGCCCACACCAGAGCAGATGGCCCCCTGTGGAAGGGACCCACTCTTGAGCAGTTAGAGGGGAAAACTTTAGCCTGTGAGAAGGAATCAGGTTGGAGAATTTGGTGCAGGACTGTGTACCCTGGGAGGGACCCCACAATGGAGTATGGCAGAGTGTGAGGGTCCTCCCCTGAGGAGGAAAAGGTGGAAGAGACAATGTGATGGACTGACCTCAACCCCCAATCCTGTCCCCCTGTGGGGAGGAGGAAGAGAAATGGGAATCAAAGCCGAGCATAGGAAGAAGGGAGGGGTGGGAGGAAGGTGTTTTTAAGATCTGGGTGTTTGTCTCATTGCCCTACTGTGACTCAACTGTCAACTAATTAAATTGATTTGTTTCCCCCACAAAGAGTCTGTTTTGCCCATGACTAACTGGTGAGTGATCCATTTGTGTTCTTGTCTCGACCCACAAGTTATTCCTGATATTTTCTCCTCCCCATCCCACTGTGGGGAGTGAGCAAATGGCTGTAGGGTCCTCTTTTGCCAGGTGGGCCTAAAACATTACCAGAGTAATAATTGAGGGAGCAACAGAAACTAGAAAAATGGGAAGGTAAAAGAAACATGTAAGTTTAC
>NW_010245788.1:14861-17769 GCF_000690775.1 Eurypyga helias
AGGAATTATCAAGAGCAATAGCATTATTACTGGTCTTAAAGTTTCCCACCTTGCCCCTCACTTTCATCTGACCTGCTGCTCCACCTCCTCATAATATTTCCAGATGGAAGGAACACTTTACAATGATGCAATCAAGTGACAGATCTCTAACAGAGAAGTATATGGCAATCTTAAATTCAAGTGTCCTCTACTCAGACTGGTCTATGAAATTTCAGTTTAATTCACCAAGAATATTTTTTTTAGCGAGAATGAGCTATTTTCATTATTTGGTTGTGTTTTCTATCTCTGGAGAAGTCCTGTAAATCCTTTCCTGAATTAATGAATATGAAGAAGCTTTGTGAGAAAGCTGAGACCTACTTAATTATTGCATGTTTAGCATGAGCTATTCTTAAAGGACTTCTGGCACTTTGAATAAATTCTAGCTCTTAATGGCATCTTCATGAATATAAATGTAGAAGCACTGCAGGGAACTTTATCACAGCTTCAAATCAAGTTGATTTTTTGATGCATTTTACCACAGTAGTGAAAAAATGCAGGCTTTTTGGAAATCAATTGTGGGTCACTTTGATTTCATTTTAAGTTAAGAAAATTAATTTCAGGCCCCTTTTAAAAGAGTTTTGACTTCCATTTTTGTTATTGCAAAACATGGTGAAATGTAGTATGATTTTTAAATGTAGCAAACAATCTGTTTTCATAAGGAGAAATAACTGATAATAATTAAGACTTATTGAGGACATTAAGTGTCTTACCAAGAACATACACATATTTAAAATGGCAACACCAAGAAGTATGTAGTACTCAATTTTTTTTCCAGTATTTCTATTTCTCAATTTTGTGCCTACAAATTTTACATTAAATTGAAAACAATGTTTTGTTTGTAACACTCTGTAATAAATATAAATGGGTAAATCCTGGAATGCCAACCTAGAATGTGAAATATATCTTTCTAGACTAGACTGTGACTGAAAAGTTGTTTAAATAAGGGTTTATGTCAATGCCAGTTAAGCTGTGTCATATGTTAGAGAATACAAGGAAGAGGAAATGTAGACATCTACATCCATATTTTAAGTCTTTGGTTTTCATTCTTAAAGTGTCACCTTAAAAGTGAGTTAATTTGTTTGAGGAAAACTTTTGTCAAACACTGTAATGCCTATATTGCAATTTTCTTCATGAACTATTTCTAATGATTACTGATTGTTAAGCAACTGCCAACAACATGGAAAAGCTGGAGATGGGATTCCTGTCCCTGCCAGAACTGCAAGTCAGCAGTTAATCTGTTTTGGTTGTATGTTTATTGCATAGAATTTTTCATAAAACATCACAAAAAATTTTCGTCTGTAGGACAATTAACAATCTAAAAATATCAAATCAAGCTCACTGCCCAACTTATGCTACAAAATCTAATTCGCAGAATAGTAATGTATATCTGCTAACACTCTGGATAGATTTCTGCCTCTATGAGTTGTTTGGTAATCCCAGTAAATACTGTGTTGATTGAAATAATCAGTAAGGACTTGTGGTTTATTGTGATTAAAACTGGATTATAACTGGACTTATATACAGACATTTTAGAGCTGCTGAAAATATCACTGATTGCAAATTGATTTTTTCTTTGAAGTACAAAGACTTAAAACAAGTGTCTTAATGGTATTTAGTGTCCTAGCTCCTCTCAAACAAAACAGTAGCTGTGGAAGCTAAATATTTTTAATAGCTGGGCACAAAGAATTTATTTTTCACATTTGTTGTATCAGCTAGTAAGCACTACTACTCCAGCCAGCTACTGCATTTTCCTTAATTAATTCTGTGTGGCTTAGGAGATCATTAAAGGGCTAGTACTCATGTGGCAGGGAAAAGCATGCGCAAGGAAAAATATTTTTTTTCAGTAAAGTGAATTTATCAATGTGTGTGACTACATACATAGTCATAGAGCATAAGACATGAGTCTTGTCTAATCTATTAATTTCAGTGAAGCACTAAGCATGTTTAACATGTATATATCCCAGAATTTAATGACCAGTTTCTCACTGACTTAATCAGAATCTGGGTGAGCCTGTAAAATGTGTTGCTATATTGATTTTCATACCTAGACAGTGAGTAACACCTACACAATAAATGTATTACAGCATCATAAATATTTTCTATCTGGTACTAGAAGAAAAATGGTCTATCCTCATAGAAAAATATATTATTTTTATCTTGTTTCTCTTTGTTTTGAAAATTCTGCACTTCTGTCAGCTCCTGTTCCTCCTACTAGTGTGCTGTGAGGCAGAAGACTCACAGGAACAATTATCTATATGAACTCCATAGAAGAAAAAGACTTGATTAATTTGACATTAGCTTAATTTTAAAAATTATCAAAATTTCCTGATTGATTTTTCTAGTGAATGGTGTGCTGGAATTCCTTACTTACCGAAGGGTATTCAACAGCTGTTGCATGAAAGGTAGGTATGTTTCTGCCTTTAAGGATGATGCAGAGAAAACCCACTTCTATACTCATTAATGAGATACAATCTAACATAATATGACATGTAGATTGTAGGGTGCAGCTCTACTGGTACCTGAGAAAACATTGTGATTTTAATGTATTTATTTTATTGCACCTTTTGGCAGCTTTAATCATTGGTTATAGTACCCCTTTGCTCGGGTACCAATCTTCCAAACTCTGTATTTCACATTTCTATATGTGAGAAAACAGTAGAAACAGATGAACAGTGTAATATCAAGCTGTTTTGGCTGCATTTAAGCTGTATTTAACTGACAACAGAAGATATTAATCCAGTACTAAAGTCTGCCAGTATGTAGCAGTTGGAGAAAAGGCAATTTGGCTTACTGCACATAATGTGCATGTTTGAAAAATGGAAAACATGTGACCTCAGCAGCTCTATTAGTTTGAGAGATGTGTCCTGGA
>NW_010245788.1:17791-29152 GCF_000690775.1 Eurypyga helias
AAACATACCTTAAAAAAACTGAAGTGGAAAACAACCTTTGCTATTTAGAAGAACCAAGTGGTTGCCTATTGCAGGGCACAGCATTCAGTAAAACTCAAAAAAAAAAAAAAAAAAAAAATTGTACATGTTATCCTGAATAACAGCAGGATTAGTTGTGATGTGGTCTTTAGGAAATGTACCCATAAAACCTATTGTATCAAATCTCTTCACATCAGAAGCACGTAAATGAAATGCTTAAAAGAACACTGACAACCTTACAGCCATTCACCTTTCTCTCACTAATTAAGACTGCAGGGAAAGAATTGATGAGGGAACTGAGCCTACACATAATTGCCACTAATCCTACCTGCTACTCCAAAGTCCTGATGAAGACAAGGAATCAATAGGACCTAATTTAGGATTTTCAGTCTCCAGCTGAGTCTCGAAAAAAAGGCTATTAACTTCCATTAGCTTCTAATAATAACAATTACCTCATTTGCTCTTAACCCATTATTATTAAACAGGGATTTTCCAGATTCTGTTTTGTGTGTAAGTGGTATATGTGCTTTACGGTTGCCTTTGAGGTTTCTAAATGGCAATTTTGAGTCAGAAGGCAATTATTGGTGAACCCAGACATACAGGAATTTTATATCTTGGTCTCTCAAATTACTTCTGACATGGAAAAGTTGTCAGAATCAAACAGATCAATGACTGCTTATGACTGATGGAAGAGGATAAAATTTGGAGTAGGGTGCCAACATGAGAGGTGTCACCTTTTTCAGATGCAACGCATTCTTGAATGAAAACTAGACTATCTAGAAAATTGTCAGTACTTTCATGAGAGTAAAAATGCTTTTAGCAACTTTGGCATCTCTTCACATCTCAAAGGCTGGCAAACATGCTAAGTATTTTGCAAACAATTTGTTTTTCCACATTCAGGAAGATCAATCAAAAAGTCTTTGAGGAAAAGTAAATAGCAAAATTTGGCATCTCTTTCTACATGCCATATTTATCACCTTTGTTGAACTTACGGAAAATTATGTAGTACTTATATTCTCTTACAGTGTGTGGTATGTACAATACCAGAGCTGCTCCCAGTTCTTCAGACAGGCGGATGCTGGTTTAATACTGAACAATATACACTTCAGAGAAAGTGAGTGGATTACTCACTTGTCTTGATTTCTCAGCTGAGGAAGTGGGAAGAATCTTTGTTAAACTTATGAACAAACCTCTATCATTCAAAGGGAAATCTAGTCTGTATTATAGTAGTCCTAACTGCTTTAAAGTATTTCACATTTAAAATACAAGCTAGAGTGAAATATAATACATGTAGGCTTTATGGTCCTGAAAGAGCAGTCAGATACCATCAACCAGCCCGCATCCTCAAAACCGCAAATCACCAGCTAAGTTTTGGCCAGCAGAATCCCAAAAATTGTTTGACTTGACAAGTGCAAGTTTATTTGAGTGTCACAGAATGGGTATTTCCCATGCCCATCTCAATCTCAAGGGATACTCAAGGGATACTTGCCTCTGAATTCCTGTTGATCTGAGCTTTGGAAAGCCACAATGGGAACAGTACTCGACCCAAAGGCATTTCTGCTGAAGAGGATTATGTGGGATGTAGAAGATAGGTTAAAAATATTTCTTTCCCCACAGGTGTTTGACTGAACTCCTGCCATTCAGAAGTCTGTCTTAGAATGACTACAAGAAGACTTTCTGTAATCTGTTTAAACGGTTTGATTTGCAAGATATAATTAAATATTTATGGATACGTTAATGGTAAGAGTACTTATCTCTCTGGGTTTACTGGCATTTCTAGTTTAAAAAACATTTGGGCAATCCAAAGCTTAGGTATCTAACCAAAGAGGGAGTTCATTTTCTACAAAACTCCCTTAAAGATATATAAGAAAGACAGAGATGTGCCCAAAAAGCCACTTTAAGATTAGACTAAATTTCGGAATCTCCTTAAATCTTCTATCATTAATAGTAAGTATAAACTCTTGTCCCTTGAAATCTGGTTTGCATTTCTATCTGATAGAAAAATACAGAAAATAAATATTTTTCTCTATTTCTCTTTCTAATGTGCAGTTAAGCAAATACACAGGTGGATAGTAACAGCTACAATTCACATAAACTCAGAAATAAGCAGGACGATATTTTTAAAGGCACTCTGTGATGGTGTTTCTCTTTTTACACTTGAAGTCAGCTGGAAGGCAGTGACACATGACTACAGCCAGAAAATTCCTTCTTTACAGAATATAAGCACAATGCATATCTACTGCTTAGTTATTTCTTTCAGTAAGTAGGAATTTTGTACAGTGTTCTTAAGGTCTCTGCAGACTGTTCAGAAGCACAGGTCTCAGATCCAGTTGAAGATTCCACTCAGCAACAAAAGTTAAACATGCAGTCCCTGTGTTATTTTTTAATACAGCCTAATAAAAACATTATTGAAATCTTTTCTATGCACTAAAACTCTCATTTTTATACTAAGAAAAACTGATGGTGAAATCTGGGAGTTCTGTACAAAATTGTGATTAAGTGAGGATTTAAAGATACATTTATGTGTAATAGGTCAGTTTGCCTTTCTAAGTTTAACTATTTCGGCTCTTGTTCATTGTACCCTGCACAGAACAGAACACATTTAAGTAAGTTTGAAAACTACCACTAATATTTCTGTCATTAGATATTAACAATAAGTAGTTCAGAACTTTAACATATATATAGACTATTAAGAAACTTGTTATCTAGAATGAACTACTGATAATACTAGAATAAGGATACATGGGGTGAACAAACACCGAATTATGGCACATACCCGTTCAAGTACAAATACGGAGGACTCAAGACTATAAAATGCCAATAATTAATTATGGATGTAGAATGGTGTAACAGCCTATAGAAGCTGTCTGTACCTCATAACATAAGCAGAACTGTCTTCCAAGATGTCAAGACTGAAACAAAAACTACTAGTTGCATGAGTGCAACAGCTTCAGAATCAAGTATACTGAATTGATCAGTGATGGACACTACATCAGTATAGTCATTAGCACTGAAAGGCAGTAAAAAAGTATTTTCCATACGTGACATATGAATTGATTATTTTAATAAACATTAAATATATTAGTGATCAAAATCCTTGGTATCTTGCATGTCATTCATTTGTGTATTAATTCAGCATTGATAATGGTGACACTTAAACCAGGAGAGAAACACTGAAGTGTAGGCACTGATACATGAAGAAAGGTAAGTTATGTCCTCTTGGACTAATGTTAAAACATTATTCTGTAATGTGATATTCACCAGACCTTTCATTTTCTGTTAAGCTTCTTCCACAGAATTCTTTTAATCATTCACTGTAACATGGTTTTTTCATCTGAAATGCTGTTCTTCTTAATAGAAAATAAAGCAATCTGCAGCCTTGGATTGTTAAATATGATCTAACAATGCCAGGTGAGGAGGATGATTTATTTATTTATTTATTTATTTATTTGGCGCCATTGAATCTGGATAAGTTTTTTATTTTCAGTTTAGTTATTACAGTATTTTAGTAGTAAATTTTATTGGCATTTTCCTTATAAATTATAGGTTTCCTTTTACTATAACAGCAGCTTTCTGCAAAAATGTCTAAGAGCAATATAAATGAAATTCACATGATTTTTATGTCAGGATTAGTTGTTTGCATTTTCTTGGCTAAAAAAAATCGCAATGTAAAGTTTAGATTTTAAGTCTTTCACTTGCATTACAATTTTCATATTTATTTTTCAAGTACTGTGTTAAGAAAGAACCCCAAAAATCAAACCCAAAACCTCTTCTTGCTTCAAAATATATGTCGTAAAGGAACAGTGAAAATTTGACAGTGTAGTGAATTAGTTTTAGTAGGGCTTAGTCTTGCAGCAGGCCAATTTTAATTTAAAAATGTCTTTGAATATCTGTAATTATAGCTGAATGACCTGGCTTAGTTAAAGTGAAGATAACCTGCCTACTTAAAACTCCTTGAAATTTAAACATTTACAATTTCCATTCTGTCCTCTATCCATTTTAGACAGACAGCCATCACTTTATCTAGAAATATTTTACATTTGATTTCTCAAGTGTTTTGTGAAGTAGATAGTAAATTAAGGGCCCTCAAAGAATGACCGGGAATATTACTTCTGCATCTAATTCCAGCTGATGATGACAGAGGCTTATCTCTAAGGGTTTTTTGTTCTTTCCAAAGTCACATAGTTACTTGTTTGCCTCCTAAAGCAAATCTCATTTGAAATATAAATGCTAACATTTTATTTTGCGTCTATTAATGCGAACCTTTGCTTCATGAGTTTGAGAGCATTTTGTGAGAAGTTGTAGTTCATATACCTGTTCTTCATTATGAATTAACCTACCTTTCCAAAGATGCTTTTTGAGGCAGACTAACATCATAATAGACTATAACAAAGCCACATATTTCATACAGTCCAGGGAAAATTACCTAGTACAATGTAGAGATGTGATTCATCAAACCACAACTCCTATAGGACATAGAATTGTGCATCTTTCACAGAAATACTTTAAAGTTACTACATTTTCTTTGTGAATCATGAAGATTCATTATTTTTTGCAGTGATGACCAGAAATTTTTCAGTTTTCATGTAATAATAAAGACCAATAAAAGAAGTTCATTGTGCTTTCATATTGAGTTGCTAGTGGAATCTTAAATTTTGACCATAAGAAAAAAAGGAACCCCTAGAAATTCTAACAGATTTTGAAATATAGAGGCTAAGTAAAACAAAAGGCAGTTAAAGAAAAATTAATTTTGAGGTGGTGTTTACAGACTAGACAAAACAAAACCAGTGATTAAATTACATTCCATAGCCTGAAGGCAGTGAGATCTCAAGTTCCTCATTCAAGTTCACCCTGACCTCCTCTATCTTGTAGCAAACTGTTACTTTTAATCCTCACAGGATTCTCCCAAAATTGCTACTGTCCTATTTTTAGCACAGAGCTCCTTTTATTATTACAATGAAGTAGCAAAAAGTAGTTAAGTATAATTATTTATTACTCACAAATAATTTACTAAAATTCAGAATATTTCCCTGTAAAATAATTACCTATTGGAACTTTTAGAGTGAAATCTCCACACAATCAAAGTTTATTTTTCATTGATTAGTATATACATGTCATAAAGATACTTGTTTAACTGCTCTGGGATTAAGGTTCCTGGGAATAACAGATGCTCAAATTGCTTAAGGAAGGTATACCACCTTTCCCTGGTTATAATCCTCCCTCACCCAGAGAAGCATGACCTTACATAGTACCAGAACACCTTACGTAGTCTGCTGTTTAGTAGAATGCAGAGTACAAGCAAACATGCAGATCTTTCACACATGTACAAACATCGGGTCTGAAAACAGCCATATGATCAAATCTACTGCCCATTAGAAAGGGACAAGATCTGCAAGGACTTTGCAGGATAATAATCTCTGAAGTTGTCTTCACTAAAGACTTCTAAACTATCTCCCCTTGGAGATAGTCTCTGAAGTTAGCTGAGCTTGAGGGAAAGCAACCAAGCTTCAAAACATTTAAATAACACAGGTTGTTCATGGAGCAGCAGATTTATTATTTTAGCTGCAGAGCATACCTGAGTTCCTACAACACTGATAATAAATACTTATGATGTCCCTTTTTGACTTACGAATTTTCTTGAAAAAATAGTGCTGAATTAGAATATATTCACTCTAAAAAACAAACAAACAAACAAAAAAAAACTATATTAGTTATAAGTAGCATATCAAAACATCATTTTGAATTTAAACACCTACCAGATCCTTTTGAAAATGCATTGCAAAACATTAATTAAAAAAATATCTAAAGGCCTTATTTAAAAAATATTCACAATTTCAAGCTGAATTGAATGTTTACTTCTGGCTGAGCCTAAGCAATCTATGCAAATATCCTAATCTAGTCTAAATACTAGGTCACAAGTCAATAGCAACTAAATTTTCATCTGTGCCGATAGCGACACTACAAGAATGGTATTTAAAACATGATTTAATACAAACAAGACACATTTGTGTATGTAGCAGTAATCAGGTTAGGGCCAGCACTAAAATTGTACCTCAAAAAATGAAAAAAAAAAAACCAAAACCCAACCAAAATAAACCAAAACCAATCAGCAAAGCTTTTTACAAATTGTTTATCAAAGGAAGATATTGCTCACTGAGTAAATTTGAATGCAGTTGAACTTGGCCTTTGTAGATATGAGGTCATTGGAGAAGTTCTTTTTTATGTAATTTTCTTACATTACTCCATTTTAACAACAGAGACAGCACTGATGTGAATAAGACATGGCAGAGGAACACTGAATGTCTGAGAGGTTAAAAAAAAACCCCAAAATATAAATATTTTATGGAAAGTAGGACAGGTCAAAACTCTCCAGAATGTGTACACAGAAGGGAGAATCTCTTGCTCAAGGTTTTCTGGTGGTGGGTTTGTTTGCTTTATCCTAGGACTTGCTGGCTCTTTATTCTACCTTTCTGCTCTGCAACATCCCAGTTTGCAAAATGGAAATAATTATTTTTAAATTGATTTTTAAATGCCTGTAGGTGGTTCTTAGACATATTAAAGTGTTAGAAATTTGTTATCTTTTCCTCCTTAGGTCACACAAGGATAGATACACCTTCCATTTGTGTTACAGAACCTTATTCATAACATTCAAAAACATTCTTTCAATAAATATTCATATCCAAAAGTTACTATGAATATTTTAGTTGAAAACAAAATTGCATTTCCCACGCCAGGGGATGAAAATAAGACCTACATACCTAATTCTACTTTGAATAAGTAATATATAGTCATGTATTACATATTTTATTCTCTAGACCTTTTAAATGGGCAAGTTAATTTATTTCCTCTGTGTGAACTACAGTTATGTTCAGTAGTATGGATGGATTCTCTACCTACTTTCCTTCAAAAGCGCTTCAGAAATTTCTTCCTTAAAAATCAAACATTGGTGGAGAAATTCAAATATTTGTGAAAAGTATGGTATTTTATGATTAGAAATTTACTGTACCATTACATTCTTGGTTGCCTGTCTGTATTTAATAGAACTGAATGTCCAAATGTGAGTTTTTTTGCAGTGTCATTGTCTCTCAGATGACCTGATTAAAATCTGATCAAAGTCTGCAGAATACTTACTGATGATCAGGGAGGAGATTGTATGTCCTGTGATGTTGTTTTTAATAATCATACTTAAATCCTAAACTGTGGAAATGTCCACATTTGGAATCCACATGTATCTGCAGAAGTCATTCTGCCTGCTGACTTGCTGTAAAATCTTGGAAAATTGTTTTTACCTGGGTTTGTTTTTACAGATACACTGGTTAGTAACATATGTTTTAGTTTCAGCAGATTTTACTACTGTCTACTTCTAAATGTGTGCTGGATTTTTATCAGATAAATAAATATTTGTTCTTTTTGAATAAATAAATGTGTTTCATAATGTGTCTATGAAACTTTAAGCAGCCTACATATTAGTTTATATTAGTTTTCAGTTTTGGGCTTATCCAAACCATGTTCTTTTAAGTGATAAGCTTAGATATTAAAAGTCCAGATTAAAATTTTTAAAATATTCAGAAGAAGGACTTTAATTTGTAGTTCAAACATAAAGGTATGTGTGGCCTAATTATTGGCTGCTGTTTTATTCTAACTAAATATGCTGTCTGGACATAACAATGTTTCTGTCGGCCTGATTTAAATGAACATGTTGAGTTTTCCAATTCAGAAATCTTTGAAAAAAACCCCAACAAAATAAACAAAAAAAAATCCCAGTGGAAAAACACTTAACTTGAAGTTGTTAAGCTTTATTCATTAGAATATTTTCCCACCTGTTTGTTACAGCTTCATATATGTTCTGGCTTAAAAAAGTATGTTTACTGTAATCCACAGACAAAAATGAGAAATGACGGAACTGTTAATTTCACTGTTGCCTGCTAACATTCATACAAAGTTTCTGGTTAGCTTTACTTTTTTTTCTGTCTGAGGAGATTTCCAGTATTGGTCACGATAATGGTGAAAATATATTTGCATTCACTATAGTTTTCGTTAGCAACAGCATGAAGTATTGGTCACTAGCCATAGAAGGGCATGGAGATGAAGAAGGGTCACATAGTTCATGGGTAAATTAACATGACCAGTGGACAACAACAGCTTTCATTTCATTAGAGAAACTTAATGGGATGTATGGGGAGTCAATGAGTAACACATGCCAGCAAATATCATTAGAATTCCTACAGAAGGCTGAGTGACAGCTGAAGCTGATTTCCCAAAATGCAATTAAAAGAGATAGTTGGCTGTGGATGACTTTATGTGTTGGGCTGCAGTTTCCAAGTAACTCTCTACATTTTCTTTTCACACTATTTCTCACTGTGAGTGAAGGAGTACAAAATATTGACTTGGAAAGCCTTCCTCTTAATTCTAGGAGCTTCTGTAACTTCTTCATTTCAGTCCTGCCTGATAGCTTTGAAATAAAAGGAGCATCCAAAGTCACTTGTATGGAAAAAATTTATGTGATTATGGCTTAAACAATTCTTCCTTTCAAATGTTCTGAAGTTCTCCTGCTTCAGGTAGAATCAATTATTCTTGTGATCTTATAAATCAGATTTATCTCTGTACTGACATAAACACTGATTATTTATAAAGAGCTATTTATTGAACTTGCATTTGAGGTGAGTGTAAGAAAAGGTTATATCAAAGCAATACTTCAACTATATCAACAATATAGCTTTTTCAAACTTTTAATAGAATTCTGTCTGTCATTATGATAGAGTACTGATATAGTGGCTAAAGCAGTAATGTGAAATACAATTATCTGAAGCTCTATAAGCTTATTTTTATCAATCACATTAGGTCTCAGTGTTTTGAAATTTAAAACTTCAAATTTAGAACTGTCAGTTGTGTTAATAATTTTGGAAGTAGATAGTGCTGCCCTATAAAGCTTTTAAAATTAATTCCTCATACTCTTACAAAAGTCTGATCCTTGTATTTTGAAATGCATTGCTGATTATTTTGATAAATTCAAAGGGCTGTTTATGTCTACTCCAAATACAGAAATGGTATTTTTAGAACAAGGAACAGAAAGACAACATCAACTAAAACAGCTGACTTCAGCAGTCACTGTCATCTCTGCCTCATTTATCATGTACAGCAGATAATATTGTTTATTTTTTATACCCTTCTGATAATTTATTTGCATCAAAGGAACATTTAAGCATGCTGGTCAAAGTATAAGTGGACAGAAAAAGAGGGTCCCTTTGTTCTGTACTCTTAAAAACTAAAATATCTCACATGAGCAACATCAACAATGACAACATTAACAATAAAGATAAAAGGCATAAATGAGCAACATGAAATGTCAGTATGGTTAGCCAGCTTCGCTGCACACTTCTAGTAAGAGTTGTCTTAGTCCTCTTCCCATCATTTCTGTGCTAAACTTTAGTACAGTCTCTATATGTGCTCACTTCTTATATTAGTTGATAAATTACTGGAGCCCAAAGATAGTGTTCATCAGCAGATCATTAGTTCATCTCAAAGAATATGTCCTCATGATATGCCGTCTGCATCAACTTCGGAATAAAGGTTTTTTTTCGGTAATTTTTATCAGCCTGTTGCATTTTTTTATCACTCGTGTAGAGAAAAAAACCATGAATTTGCTATACTGTATACAATTATAAATTATTCTCATCACGCATAGCATTCCAGAAATATTTTTAATGTCTCTCATTTCATACTATCCCCAAGAATACCACCACAGATCTTGAAATAACTGAAAGATAATTATGATTAATTTGTCAGATTTTCTTAACTTCCTTTGTTGAGAAACTGTACTGAATGTGCAGTGATCTCAAGCAACGGAGCAGAGAAAATATTTTGTAACTGTAGAAAATAGACAAGTTTTTTTCTGCTCAGACCTCTTTCAATCAAAGGACAATAATCGTGATAGAAAATATTTTGGGTCACAGCCAGAAAGTTGTTTCTGGCTTTGCAAAGAATAAACAGTACAGAACAATATATTAGCGTAATTTACTTCACAAAAGGCCTCCAAATCCAGCCACTGGTATTTCCAATTTATCTAACAAAAAAAGCAAAGCTTGACTGAGCAGATGAGGGATGATCAGATCTCTCAGGGTTCCAGGCTTGTCTTTAATACTAACTTACAATCCTGTAGCCACAGGAACTTCAGACCAGTCAAGCTCACCTTTGTGCCCAGCAAGTTTGTGGAGCAGATCTTCCTGGAAACTATGCTAAGGCACATGGAAAATATGGAGGTGACTGGTGACAGCCAACAAGGGTAAATTGTGACTGACAAATCTGGTGGCCTTCTAAAATGGGGTTACAGCATTGACGGATAACGGAATGCTAACTGACACCATACACTGCCCCGCACAACATCCTTGTCTCTAAATTAAACAGATATGGATTTGATGGATGGAACTCTCAGTGGATAAGGAATTTGCTGGATGTTCACACTCAAAGAAATATGATCAAGGGCTCGATGTCCAGGTGGAGACCACTGAGAAGTGGTGTTCCTCAGGGGTTGGTACTGGGACGAGCGCTGTTCAACAACTTTGTAGTCAACACACACAGCAGAATTGAGTGTGCCCACAGTAAATTTACATACACCAAGCTCTGTGGTGTACATGCAGGGATGCCACCCAGAGAGACCTTGACAGGCCGGAGAGGTAGGCCTGTGCAAATGTCAGAAAGTTCAACAAGGCCAAGTGTCCTTGTTCAACAAGGCCAAGTTCAACAAGGTCCTGGGTCGGGCCAGTCCAAAGCACAAGTACAGGCTGGGTGGAGAGTGGATGGAGAGCAGCCCTGAGGAGAAGGACTTGAGGGTGTTAGTTGATGAGAAGCTCAGCATGATCCAGCAACCTGCAGTTGAAGCTCAAAACTCCAACTGCATCCTGGGCTGTATCCAGAGCAGTGTGGCCAGCAGGCCGAGGGAGGGGATTCTCAACCTATAATCTGCTCTCGTGACACCCCACCTGGAGCACTGCAGAAGGACATGTACCTGTTGAAACAAGTCCAGTGTAGGGCAACAGAGATGTTCAGTGGGCTGGAGCACCTCTCCTGTGAAAGAAATTTGAGAGATTTGGACTTGTTCAGCCTGGAGAAGAGAAGGCTCCGGGGAGACCTTATTGAACATTCCAGTACCTGAAGGGGTTACAAGGAATCTGTGGGAGGGGACATTTTACAAGGGCCTGAAGTGACAGGACAAGGAATAACAGGTTTAACTTTAAAGTGGGTAGATTTAGATTGGATATCAGGAAGAAGTTCTTCCCGAAGGGGGTGGTGAGGCACTGGAACAGGTTGCCCAGAGAAGCTGTGGATGCCCAATCCCTGGAAGTG
>NW_010245788.1:29261-33201 GCF_000690775.1 Eurypyga helias
TGAGCAACCTGGTCTAGTGGAAGGTGTCCCTGCCCATGGCAGGGGGGTTGGAACTAGATGATCTTTAAGGTCCCTTCCAACACTAACCATTCTGTGATTCTATGATAAAGAAGTATCACTTTCTAAAAGAAGTGACACTAATAATTTTTTAATGTTTAAAATGTAATCCCTTATGTTGTATCTATATTATACATATATACCTTTACACTCCTTCTGGCTGGCATTTTACTGTTGTGGGCTTTTTTGGTTGTTGGTTTTTTTTTTTCTACTCCTCATAACTGCTCTTTTACATACACTACTAAACAAATGAAATACAGCAAATTCTCCAATATACACTGACAGGCCAAAATTAATATGAAGAATAAAAATTCTTGTGCTTAATACATACTCAGCTTTGACATTTATTTAAAAAAAAAAAAAACAAACGTAGAACAAGATGTTTCAGAACCTTATTTTCTTTTCAACCTCTAATGTTTGTAATGGTAACCTAATTTAAACATAAGAATCAAGAGTTGCTATTCAGATTTCAAGGTGAGCACACATACTTACACATACTTACATACACAAACTACTTATTTCATAAAGTGACTAAAATAACAGTCTGTACACAGGTGTGGAACAAAAATTATAATTAAAATACCAAATGCTGTTATTGGACAGGCAAATTTTTCAGTCTCTGGAGGTCCAGGCTTTGTACACAATCACTGCTGCTGCAATGATTTTTGTCTCAGAATAAAGTAGTGCAGTCATTAGTTAGGGGATATGCCAGACAATTACCAACACCAGTTTTCCTTCTATGATTTTAGGTATGAAGTTTGAACACTGAATTTCTGTAATTTCTGATAATCTTTATCAACAAGTTTGTTATATTTGAAGTTTTTGTATAGATGTGGATTGTCTGGATAAGTAGAATTTGACGGTTTGCTTTGATGGTCCTATGTGTTTTAGTTTTATTTAAGTGCGTGGTAGATATAGCTGAAAGCTTTCTATTAAAGTTAATTACTCTGGTAAAAGTAGATTTGTTGCTGTTTCTTCATTGAATTTTAAGGAAAACATAGAAACCACATTTTTAAAATACAAGACATTGGCTTAGTATTAGAAGAATGGGATGGAATGTATTAAATTTTTTAGGCAAACTACAGATAATTTGCAATAAATTTTATTTTTTCCTTATATTTTTTCCTCTCCTAAAACTAAAATCTGCACTTTGGCAATTTTTTCTTTCAGTTGGTGGATAAGGAGAAAAAGAAAAGATGGATAAAACTGTTTTTACCTCTGAGAAAATAAATTCAGGTTTTTCTCTTCATTCTTTTAGAGGACTTATGAGAAATCTAAGGATAATTTAAAATACTCTTATTCTTTATAAGGAATTCCCCAGAGCTTATAATCGGGTTTTGGTTACTTAGATTGGAGGACATATTCTAGATTTGTTATTATTTAAGTCTTAATAAACCTAATTCTGATTTTCCAAGAATATAAATAATCTGAAATCAAATATCTTTGTTATGGATAGAATATGGACGTGGATGTAAGACAGAAGAGGAAAACACAATATCTTAAAAACCCAATAATATGAGCCCTACAATGTAAAGTCCATGTATCTGGTGTCTGCTAGGTATATAGAAGATTCAGGGGAAGTAACTACTGCTCATATAGAACATAAAATAATCAGAGATTAGGTTTACTCTTCCATTTCATGTGCTGTTCAAAATTGTTCCTTTTTTTCAAGGATGTTGGCCCATACACTCTAAAAATACTTACTGCAATTCAGTTCAATGGAAGCTAGATATTAAGTTCGTTTAATCTTTACACCCCCTTTTCACTGCTATTAGTAAAGCATCAGATTATGTTACTTTTTAAATTAGCTGCATCCCAAACTATGGTACCACGGCATACTGCTGAGGCTGTAGCTTTCAAAATTTCTCCAGCTGCCTCCGGAGAACCTTTTCTGACCCCTATAAATCTCATCTGTCTTTGACTTGCGTAATGGCTTGTTGTAATGTCAAATATTACGGTCATCTCAAAAAAGTTCAGCTTTACTGAAGTAACATTAAGTTCCAGCCCTGCTAGCATACTAAGGAAAATAGAAGGGCAAACTAATATGACCAGGTAGAACTGCTCTAAACCTCTGTATCATTTGAAGGCAAACTGAGAATATTCAGTGGCATTTAGTTAGCTGTATTTCAGTGTACTGAATTTTTATATATTGAAATACTTCTGGCTTTATATTTTAGGAGTGGTTGTATATCAGCAATTCCTGTTATCCTCTCTTCTGTCTTTTTCTTATGAGACAGCTAAGACCAAGAATTACCCCAAATCACTGACATTTGGCTTAGGCCTACATCTACTTAAAATCAATTATAAAAAATCTCACTGAGATTATTTAGTGCAGAGTGAGCCTGATGGTGAATACAGTCCAAAAAGTCACTCATTATATTATAGTTTATTTTTGCTATGTTTTATTTTAATTGTCTTTTGCTGCAGCTGTAAAATACTTGTGAAGCCTGTGAACTGACATGTGTTTAACAATCAAAAACACTTGTGTGAACAGGACAGTAATGAATTTTAAGATTAATTTATACAGTATTAGAGATGCAGAAATTAACAAACTAGCTAATTTGGTACTCTTTAACAGCAAGATATTATGAAGTATTCTTTACTGTTTTGCCAAGTACCTATTGTCAATGATTAAGCGTCTAGTAATTGCTAATACTGTAATACTCATTATAAATGCCCTGTTGGGTATCAATGTAATTGCTCAGTGGTTTTTATTTTATTGATTTCACGTTTGTCATGCTTTCATGCTTTTTTTTTAATGACGTTATTAACAAGATTACACTTGAAACTTTTTGGTTTATCAATTGCCTTTTTATCTTTTTGGCACAGCTAAACCCTGTCATTAAAACCAAATAGCCATTTCCACGTATATACTCAATGTCTTGCTGGCAAAGGAATCACTACCTGTCACAACTGCAAAGAGGTTAGTTGTTATGAAATATGCCAGTAATCGCTCCAGGTTCTCCACATGTACTTCAAAGTCTGTCAAGCCTGCCTTGCTCAGGGAAAGAAAACTCTTATCTGTAGATAAATATGCAGTACCCTTGAAAGCAGTGGTTGATGTGCTTATTTAAAGAAGCTCTTCAAGCTCTGAGAACTTTGCATTCATGTAACCTGAAATATTAACTAAGCATTTAATTATGACACTGAAACCCTAAGAACCTGAACAGATGTCTGTTAATTAGAACATCTATCTAAAATCTACATTCATGAAGTACGGCATTGTCAGCTCACAGAAAATCTGTAAAACAGGTCTCTGTTTCCCTTACAAATCAAAGTTGTCTAGGTTTATTTTGATCTAATATTTTATACAAGACTGTCCACCATTAAGATGGATCCTATACACAGGATGAGTTCAGTAGGATGGAAAGACCTTACCAGAAGTTCTAGTTTATTAGAGGAGCTTGAGCATGTCTGATTCACGTGAACATAAACACAGAATCAAAGGATGGTTGATGTTGGCAGGGACCTCTTGGGTTGATCTAGCCAAGCTCCCTTGCTCAAGCAGGTTCAGTTAGACCTCTGAGATGGAGAGACAGAAATACAGTCATGTTTTAAGTTGTAGTTTTGCTTGAGATAATAGCTACATGAATGTACTATCAGACCTGCAGTATTTGTCTGAATTCAGATTCTACTGCACAGACAATACTTGTGTGGAAGTTACCAGCTTATGAATCACATATAAGAAAGCTAGACATAGAATCACAGAATCACAGAATGGTTTGGGTTGGAAGGGACCTTAAGGACCATCTAGTTCCAATCCCCTGCCATGGGCAGGGACACCTTCCACTAGACCAGGTTGCTCAAAGCCTCATGCAGCCTGGTCCTGAACACCTCCAAGGATGGGGCAGCCACAGCTTCTCTGGGCAACCTGTCCCAGTGC
>NW_010245788.1:33481-48505 GCF_000690775.1 Eurypyga helias
TATCCTTCTGATGTTGAGGGCTCCACAGCTGGATGCAGCACTCCAGGTGGGGTCTCACCAGAGCAGAGTACAGGGGCAGAATCCCCTCCCTCGACCTGCTGGCCATACTTATCCTGATGCAGCGCAGAATACAGTTGGTTTTCTGAGCTGCCAGCTCACACAGCCTGCTCATGTTCAGCTTTTTATTCACCAATACCACCAAGTCCTTCTCTTCAGGGCTGCTCTCGATCAACTCTCCACCCAGCCTGTACTTGTGCTTGGGATTGCCCCAACCCAGGTGCAGGACCTTGCACTTGGCCTTGTTGAACTCCATGAGGTTTGCATGATCCCACCTCTCCAGCCTGTCAAGGTCCCTCTGGATGGCATCCCTTCTCTCCAGTGTGTCAATCGCGCCACACAGCTTGGTATCGTCAGGAAATTTGCTGCATTCGATCCCATCATCCATGTCACTGACAAAGATGTTAAACAGTACCGGTCCCAACACTGACTTCTGAGGAATGCTGCTCACTACTGGTCTCCACTCAGACATTGAGCCATTGACCACCACTCTCTGAGTGCAGCCCTCCAGCCAGTTGTGCAAGACTATTTAAGTGGGGATTCAACCCTGCTCCAGACAGACTCAGCTGCTATCTGATACAAATAAACACATGGCAGCTCTCAAATTACCCAACCTCCAAGATGCCATTGAGACAAATTCTTGGACAAATTTGTGTCCAAGTTCACATTTATGCAACCATGCTATGTTGCAGTGGTTGAAATGAACAAGAACATGTCTTCACCTCAGTCTAGTTTAACTGCATCATGAACTACAAGAAACTAGTACATGCAATGTCAACAATATACAGATAACAATACTCATTGAGCTTGATCTATATTTCCAGGTCATCTGTTCAATCCTGAAGGAAGACTTGAGTCCAGAAAATATAATCTAATTTTTCTAGGTATTCCATACTAGGAAGAAAACCCCATTGAAAGATTCAATCTCCAGATTCAGTTCTTGTGCTTAAATCTTTATGACTACATCCACAATAAAACTTCTAACATTCAGTATTAGACAGGAGTATTGGTTTCCCAATCCTTTCTCCTCTGTAAGTCCTAGAAATTAATTGCATTTTAACCTAAAGTTTCATTTCAATCAATATTTCACTCCTAATCCTTACCCCCATTCCTGTCTAGTTATGCTAAACTGTAGAATTTCCACATCTTCCAGGTACTGAATTGAGCTGCTATTGAATTGCTCCATTATGCTGAAATAGTCTGCTTTATTATTTCACAAGAAGGAACTAGTGTATCCAGGAATTTGATAAATTTTCTAGCTCTACCTGTTTCAAACGACGTGTAGGTGACTGACTAGAGCAAGTCATCACAGAGTTGCACTGTTAATCTGAACAGCATATATCAACAAACATTTCTGACAAAAACAGTTATTATACAAAGGAGTGGCCATTCTCAAACTTACTGAGAGCTTCAGTTTTCAAAGTGTGTATTGACAGCTTCCCAGAGACTGAAAGGGAGTTAACCAGCTTGATTTCTGATGTGTAGAAAATGTTTTTCAGTATGAAATATGTGCAGCTGCTTTGCACATTTTTGCATGAATATATTATATCCCAAAACCAGATTTGGCTTATAAAAATAAGAACTACTTTTAGCCCTTAGTAAAAACTAGCAAACAAAAATTTAAAAAACCAAATCCCACAGTATAGAACCTTACCATAACAACTTTATTGTGGTTGTCTTGAATCGTGTATGGGAGCTCACAGGGCTGTGTTTATTGACCAACCACTCACTACCACTGCAGCCAGAATGATAAAATTACCCAAAGATGTATGAGCTGTTTTGTTCAGTATAATGTTTCAAAGTATAGGTGCAATATGGAAACCAGAAAGTAAATATTGCTGTCAAGTTGTCATGTTCAGTTATCCAAACTGTAAAAATGAGCTTGATACTTAAACAAAGATTTGTGATGATGAAATTTTAAGAATTTATCTTTTTTGACAGTTTGACTTTAATCTGTCAATGATTCATTGTTATCTAGTTTTAAAGGAATTGTAGGAAAACATAAACCTCTGTCCATCCAAATACTGACAGCGAGCTGAATTCAGATTGATACCTTTAGTCTAGAAAATAAAGCATCTTTACAGCACAAAACAATGTTGTAGAAGGGATAATGAATCTTACAAATATATACTTATATTTAACATGACTAGAATTGTTATTTGCCCTCAACATTCTTTTTCATTTATTAGTTTAATTTAGGCTATTAGATACTCACATGTTCTCATGAAGATAAAATACAGAACAGTAAATCTAGAATCTGCATGTTATACATGAGTCCTGACATGACTGTTATCCCACTGGATATACTATTGTCCATTGACCTCCCAGAACACTACAAAACAGCTGGACTCCAGAAAATGGGCGTTAAAATAAAATATGTGTGTTCAACACCAATTTGTTTAGTACAATTAGCCTCCTCATGGGTTAATTCCTTGCCTAAAATTTGCCAATACTGTTGAATATTCAGAGTCCTTAAGTCATATTTAAGATATTAGAGATGATTTAGGTGATAGTTTAACCTGTACTGCACATTAAACTTGCAAAAGAAATGTAAATGCTTCATTTTATGCTGTGGTGAATGTGCATAAATAATGTGTCCTTCACAAAACAAATAAAATTAATTATTTAGTTCTGAACTTTGATGAACCCTATTAGACATTAGTGAACAAGTATTTGAAGGTAAATAGAATGTATTTAACAGAAATTTTATTTACAAATGCAGAAAAATTATTTCTGCTATTCTGCAAGGGGTGATTCATTATGGCTACACAGCCTCTTTATTAAAGGCCAGATTGTGACCTGAACTAGTCTAATACAGAATAGTAAAACATATTTCTATAACTGTAAAATCACTGTTCCTTTGCTAATAAAGGTCGAAAAGGACTGAAACTGTTGATGTATTCAATATCTGCTGAACACAAGAGCCAGAAAAAGTGACCTAGAATTGCATGTGAAGCTGGCAAGTCAAGATCTGACATAATTCTTTGCATTACTAGGAATAAGGGGAAAACAGTGGATAAGTTATATGGATCAGAATTTAATAATGAACAGGTAGGATGAAATAAAATTGTTAGGAGATCTAACTTACTCCAAAGACCCAATAGAGTATCCTCCAAAACATTTTTTTTGCCTGTTTTTGTTGTAAATGAGTATCCAGAAGACAGCTAAGACCAGATTTTAGAGTCAGGATAGTAGTCTACTGAGTAGAAGGAAAGTTTAGCAAGAGAAAGCCATTTGCATCATTACCAGGTCATCTTTGGGCAGCATAGGCCTGCTTTTCCCCTCAGTATTTCATGGCTCGCATAGGCTTTATGTCCATGTGCATTTAGTTGTAGGCCCCATGTCTGTCTACATTTACTGTTTCAGTTGAAGGGTGAGCCATTCACAGTAGAGCTCCTACTATGACATAATTTTTTATGGACCTAAATCTTAACTGATCATTCCTGTTTGCTTCTTGATTATTCGAAAAGAAGATGGTCCCATTTTCATATATTGTCCAACATTGTAGGTTTTTTTGTGCAGTGATGTTTCTGCAGGTAACCATGTTTGGCTTTATCAGAAATAAATTACAAAATAAAGACCTGACATTACACAGCACCAGCATGAGACTCAATAATCACTTCTTAAGTAGGCAAACTGGGAGTTAAATAACACAAGGTGATTATGATTGTCTTGCAGCCAGCAGGGAACTTCATCCTAAAATAATATGAGCTGATATTCATTTTCATTTGCCCATTATCAGGCACTTCATCAGCTCAACTACAAATGTGCTAAAACCTGATTCACCGAATGCTTCTCCAACAAGGCACCTGATCAATTACCCATAATAACCTGCTGTCTTCTTTGTACTTCTTTGGTTCTGGGCTGGTTCTGCTAGGTATAGAGGGGTATCTTGGAACAGGAATGAACTATGAAATACATATGCGAAGACGAAAACATCAGAGGAAAGGGAAGCTCAACTACAAATGTGCTAAAACCTGATTCACCGAATGCTTCTCCAACAAGGCACCTGATCAATTACCCATAATAACCTGCTGTCTTCTTTGTACTTCTTTGGTTCTGGGCTGGTTCTGCTAGGTATAGAGGGGTATCTTGGAACAGGAATGAACTATGAAATACATATGCGAAGACGAAAACATCAGAGGAAAGGGAAGAGTTTTACAGACAATAATCCTGTGCCTAAATTGGACTGTTTATAAAACAGTAACAAATTGATAGCAATCACTCTGCAGAAGCATTGTTATTTAGTAATTCAGAACCAATTCTGTGTTGTGTTTCATTCCCACAATATGAACATATTGTTTACTGGCCAGCTACAAAAATATAACTAGGAGGAAAAAGAGTATGCTGTTTATTTGTAATATATATTTGGGGAATTTCTTAGAAATGAGAAACAGCATGAACTAGTCAGCAGTGTTTCCTATGAGTATTCTTCCTCCCAGGTCTTATGAGATAGTATTTGTCATGCAGCATTTGCTGCAGTGAATATTCATTTTATTATTTTGCTAAATCACCATCTGACTTGCATTCATTCATGCAAAATAGCTAATTATGTGTTATCGCTACAAATAAACAAAATGTTAATTAGGCAGCATTGTTCTGAACACCACTTCATAAAGTTGTCTTTGTTTGTGAGCTGACTTCAGCTATCAAACTAATAGTCTCATGTTCTCCTGTGATGCTAATACTGAAGCAAAATATTTCATCTTCCTCATGATTCATCTAGCAAAACCAAAAAAACATTCAGAAGTATTCACAACTATGTATTTGAGTAACTAGAAGAATGGCCCGTTCTTTGAGCTAACCCTTTTACCTTACTCTTGGTATTCTCTCTTATGGACGCTGTCCATAAGAGAGAATAGAAAATCATTGCTCCAGAAGGTTGTGAAATCTCAATTGTAAACAGTAACTTGACAAATGAATATCAGGAATTACATAAATAAATTTGATTCTATCTTGGGCTGGCTCCAAAAGACCATTTTCTATAAAATTCAAGTGGTCACAAGATATTTATTCACTGTACCTTTTCTCTCCTACCAGGCAAAAAGTGGTGAAAGTGGTGACTCCCTTGTCCTTGCTTTTTGTCTCCCCATTCCTGACTTCATGGGGAACTTCATAATAAGGCAGTTTACTGTCTTGGCAGAAGAAATATTTTACTAGTTAGGAGACATACAAGACTGCTGAAAAGTGACACTTTGAGTCAGAGAGCAGAAGTTACTCAGAGAGACAATTCAAATCTGCAAATCTCTGAAAGAAGAGGTAAGCCCTTGTTACATTTTAGAGAAAAACAAACAAAAAAACCCAAAAACAATTAGAGTTCAATTTAAGACAGAGTGAGGGTCATATTCACTCAGCTTCCTCCTCAAACTGAGCTAGTCT
The DNA here is from genome assembly GCF_000690775.1 of Eurypyga helias. Taxonomy (NCBI): domain Eukaryota; kingdom Metazoa; phylum Chordata; class Aves; order Eurypygiformes; family Eurypygidae; genus Eurypyga; species Eurypyga helias. The sequence goes on from NW_010245788.1 coordinate 38,918, forward strand.
TCTCTCCTTCCCCATGACCAAATGTTAGAGAGAATTTAAGAATAACTTTTATAAAAAAAACCAAAAGATTACTTATACTGCAATATTAATTTCCTGAAATAAGAGATTAAGTACTGATTTCTATGACTCTCAGTCCTGGAAAATATTTGGTTATCTACACAATGAACAAACTTAAATAATAAGAATATTCTAGCAAAGGCAGAAAAGCTATTGCTTATCTCTGGTTATGTACTCAGAGGGACTCTTCCATGTATGGGTGGATTGCACACAAAAAAGGGTGGAAAGGGCTAATTTCCTTCTAAAGCAATTAACATTATCCAAATGCCTCTTTAAAATAGCTTCAAATCTAAAGTCTCAACTACTGATAGTGCAAAGAAAGAAAAGAAACGTTATTATAAAACCTTTCTCAAGGATGAATCACATTTTCCATCTTCAAAACGATCTGCTTTTAAGAGAAAGAATAAATATTGTGGCATTTTTTTCTACTTGTCACCTTAAGTGTCAAAAGCATGCAAGAGTTTATGCTACTGATGCTGTATTTCCACACTGAGATTGCTGACACGTTAAAAACTGTTTTATTATGCATTTGTTTGATTCCTCAGGAGTTGTGAAGTTTCATCAGTGGATGAACAGATTCTCTGAGATTGGTAGGCAGGAAAAGCTTATTTGCAATCAAACAAAACTTTATATGACAGTTCTTCTCACTGTTTTATAACTATTATTTCATCTGGGAAAAGTTAAAGACAAACAATTATTAAAATGATTGTTACAATTCTTTCTTAAGTTCTGATAATTTGGTCATGTCGTGCAGCTTTGAATGTTATCTGTATAATTTAAAAAAATAAAAGTAAATACATTAAAATTCAATGCAGATTGCAAAATGTTAGCATTTTGTTTCTTTTTATAAAAACAGAACGCCTACTCTGAACATAAAACAGAAAAATGTTAAAACATTAAAATTTAATATAAGAATATGGTAAATAATTTACAGAAGGAAGTTAAGTAGCCCACTAATAACATGTTTTTATGTTTTTAATCTGGGATTTTTTAATTTTGCATGTCTTCAGAATCCAATTCCAATGTTTCTAATGTGTGCGTAAGTCTAGCACATCTATTGTTACACAGATGTTTGTATAGCAGTGTGGCCACTGGTCAGAACATATTAGCATCTAGACTGCTACTAATAACTTTTAATTACTGGTTTTTTTCTCTCTCTTCCTTTACAGCAAGATGTCAGACAGGTTTCCCCACCTTGTCTTATTTGTATTTTACTTATAACTTAAGTCAGAAAAGAAAGGATAACATGGAATATATGCAATGCTAGGGATTCCCTGGTTTTTTCTTCATGGACAGAACATGAACGCATGAGTCCCTGAAAGCGCAGTGCAGGAGTAATCAGTAAGAGTACATGCTCTGTTGAAAAGTGCATCTTAGACTCCAGGGCTTATAGAGCCTTTCTGAGCAGACACTCTATTAAAACAATATGATTTTTTAATTGATCTTGCAATTTCCGTGAACAGAATTCTGTGTTTGTAACTTAAGATGTTCTGCCGTATTAGTAAAACATTCTCAACAAATGCCTTTCTTCTGCATATATCAAAAGCATATTTATAATAAATACATCACAATTAGCTAGGTAGATTTAAATAGTAACCCTTTTCAATTTATTAACCATTTCACTACAAATATAACAAGTCTATGCTTCGATTCTGATAGGAATTTTGAGTTTCCTGCTCCATTCTCAGAAAAGAAGTACATGATCAGACTACGCTGAAGATTCTTTTGTATTTTCTAGGTTTTTATACTTTTCCCATGCAAAAATTCCCTACTAACAAGTGCCTACAATATTAACATTTTCACAAGGTGACCAATGCAATAGATGCAATGATGTATTAAGCTGTTGGGGAAGATAGGATTTGGAAATAATTAACGGTCCAAGGAACACTGCCAATCAAGAATAATCCAATTACAGGCTTTATAAAGACATTTTTAAAAGGTGATTCAAATGTGTTAGGTATGAAGCAAGCGCACTGGCACGAATGATTCTTAACACATGTCCATGAAGCATACACAAACAGGTAAGGCCCATCTACATGAACCCTCTTGCTGTAACTGAACACTAGCTTTCAGAACTCAAATTGTGCGGGAGGCTCACAGTTACTGAAAAGGATCAAAATGCATTCTTATACTCCACATTAGAGAGAAAGTTCAATTTTTTTATAGGATTCCTGGTTCTTAAGGAAATATAGATCAATTAATTTGGAGACTTAAAGCTGTCTAGAAGAGTTTTAAATTTATCTCAGATCTTACAAGTAAAGTATTTTTAAAAAGAAAAGTTAAGTTTTAGCAGATAAGTTTTTGCCAAATGTCGTTCCACAGGTAAATCCTGTGGCATTTAGGGGTGATGAAAATCAGATGAAAATGGACATTATTAATATCTAATTTTATAAATGATGAATATTTATATTGGAAGCTTGAGCAGAATAGTTTTTATTTAAAATGTTACTCGTACTCTGAAATCTGCATTTCTATTCCAAAGGAAACATTTTCTTCCTATTCTATCAGCCTTCCTTAATCAAAGATACATTTATTTTCCTTTTTTAGCACTCAGCATGAAAGCTTTCTAGGCCTGCTCATCAGCTGGCATTTCTTGGCATTTCAGTAAATTGATCTCACCAGTTTAGATCACACAGTATCTTGTTCCCTAACGTTCAGCAAACGCTTCTGCAGTCCTTTTACATAAAGTATAATACTTAAAATGTAAATTTCATAAATTTACTTGAACCAACATTCATTTGCCATTCACTATGGAGTCCTAATATTAATATATACTTTCCCCAACTCAACAATAATACTTAGATAATAAGATGAAAAATAATTATTTTCCTAGTTCAAATGAAAGAATTTTATACGCTTTTCTGCATTTAAGCAACAGTAGCTGAGCAGCTAACACTCAGATAAAGAATGTAAGATATAACTCAAATTACAATAGGAGAATTATAAATTTATTACTATTCACGATTTCTGGTAAATTAAATACAAAACAAAACAAAACAAAACTAAACTAAACAAAACTAAACTAAACTTGAAGTTTTTACCTGAGCAGAAGGAAAGCATCAGTTTCTTAGTGATCATTTTGGTAAGGGGCATGTAAAACATCAGAATATGCAGAAAAGACATTGATGTTTAGAAACTGAAATGGTAGGCATCAGGTAACTACAAAAAAACCTTCAAGATGTACAGTGACAAAAATTACTTCTTTACCACAGGTAAAAGACAAATCTTTTTTAGTGATACTAAGAAGAAGAAAGCTAGTTAGGGCTTCTTCTCACTTACACATTTATCCCCGATTTACGAAGTTTGAAAAAAGAACAATATAGCCGCCAAGAGTTTGGAAATAATTCTTGATGAAACTTTTAAAGTGGTTAGGATTTGTGAACATTTGTTTCAGCTATCTGTTACATTAATTAATCTGCCAACGCAGATAGTGCCGAAGTTGTCAGCAAAACTCATATTTTTAAACAGCGAACCAATGTCTCTTTTTAACACAGTAATTAGCAACATGCTGTGTCCTCTGACTAATGACTCAAGCTGTGCCTGTATGGGCCTCTAGGATGACGCTGGCTCTTCTGCCAACTCACACTTCTCCCGCTGACCAAGGACTCCCCCAGGGCTGATCCGGATGCTGGTGCCACCACCCACCCGCCTGTCCAGTATCCAGACATTGCCATCTGCCAGGTGAGCTGGGCTCTTGCTCAGTGTGTGTTGTGACATCATGTGCCACAAACGGACACCGTGGTCTCTTCCTACACCAATCATAATTCCAAATACACATCTTTCTGCACACTTGCTGTGTGGAGACCCTGGATCCCACCAGCTTTATTGGTGTGTGCATCGCTCGGACTCAGCATCAGAGCCTGATGGTGCTGCTCACGGCTTCCCATCCCATCAAACGGGATGCATACAGCCAGCTGCTTCCAAGTCTACATCGGGGACTGAAAGTTTGTGCAGCTCCTGCCCTGCTGCCCCACAGCCAGACAGATGTGAAAGCGCTGAAAGCACAGGTGTCAGCAGTCTGCAGTAGGTAAGGGTCACATGTCAATGTCACCTGTAGGTAAGAAAACACAGTACAGAGAAATAATAAATGGACAGTCTTAGTGACACATAAATAGGCACTGCTGTGTAATGTAAAGACACCTCTGTAGCAATGGTGACACAACTTTTCCTAAAAGGAAAGTTTCTGTCAAGTTAATTTATTTTATTTAGAAAAAGAGGAAAGAAAATAAGTCAATTCTTCTTCTTTTTTTTTTTAAAAAAGGAAAAAACTAAAACAATGCTGATGAAAGTTACTACTTACCAGTATTGATTCTCTTAATTTTCTTTATTTTTTTAAAGGCTTTTATGTCAGCATAATTTTTTTAAGTTCAATTCAGTCCTCACATATTATGGAGTAGCCAAGAGTTTTGGTTAAAGTTAATCCAGTTATGTGCTAGCACTTTTACTGCCTATTCTTCACAGTCTGAAAAATATTTGCAGAATACATTTGTTCTAACTTCTTTCAAAATTGACAATTTCTTCATTAAAATTGATGAAAAACTCAGCTAAGCAAAGAAAAAGGTATTACAGGAAAGGCCTTATATTAATTAACTTTCAAAAAATACTAGCTCATAAATTTCTTAAAAGCAGGAAAGATTAATTAGCATTATTATCTGAACATATTAATCCTTGGGAGGTCATGAAACTTATGATTATTTTTTTATTTGAATGAAACCTTAACATACCTTTGTTCCAAAGTGTATTGAAGATGCACAGTTTGAAACAACTCCAATATTGAGAAAACAGATTTAGCCCTTTGGCCAGTTTGTGATAGTAAAATGTTACCAGTACTTCTATCTCCAATGACTTTTTTTTTAAGGTATTTTTGTGACTATTATTATGTTTAGGTCAACTAAATTTTGAGAAGTTTTTGTGCTGTTTTAGCTGAAACCTGGACTTGAACAAAGGAAGCTGAAATCAACAAATGTATCTATTTTCTCAGTTTCCAGATCCAAGTTATTTTTGGCTAAAACAAAATGAAATGTAAGGATTTGATCAGCTCTCATTCTTGTGAGTAACTAACTTTGAACAGAAAACTAGCAATTAAAAATGTGAAAAATACACACATTTAAGTACTAAATGCTTTCCAAAACATCCATTTGTAACATGCTGGTTTAGTGTATGTAGTATTTTTCATGCCTTGCATACTTTTTAAAAAGTGTCTGATAAATGAATCATTATGCAAATGTTTATTATCATAGTTACACACTGGATTTGTCTTATTATGCCACTTCTTTTCAAACTGACTGCAACATTCCATACACAACCCATCTGTTTAATAGCTCCCTAATTGTCACACAAATGCATTGCACTGATGTGGTACTATAGGTGTTGTTCTAAACTGGTGTTCTTGGTTTTTCTGATCCTTTTTATTTTATGTATCAAACTGTTGGCCAACAGTATCGGATTCTGACATAAAATCCTAGACATCCTGAGACACACGTGGATTCCACCTTTCTCTTCAGAGAGGCAGAATGGAATTCTGTAACACACGCCCCGTGACTTTAGCATGATAAGACGGTGTTGAGGTTTCCATTGCGCATGGCAGACTGACCCTACAGTAGCACTTCCCATGCAGTCAGAATTAGGAAAATACTGATCAGTCTGATCACAGTCACTGGCCTTAATCAAGCTTACAAAATACCCTTACACCCCCAGACGGTTTAATGCTTTGCTTACCACGCAAAAAATACCCACATAGGAAAGAGACGAAAAAACTTGACACTAGTCATTTGCCTACATGTATTTGTCTTCTCTGTACAGATCGTAATGACTAGTCTGGTGTACAGTAGTTTAGCTTAAACACCACATGCTCTGCTGCAAAATGAAGTTAAGGCAGGAAAATTTCCTCAAAGAGGAATCAGAGGAATTTGTGTCTCTGATTTCAGATATATGTTTGTTACATTCAATATTTTTTAAATAGTCTACTCAGGAGTGTAGGAAGCAACAGAATTGCATAGAGATTACTACACAAGGTTAAAGAACTTCCACCTCCTTGCCAGTGTCTGTTGCTTTGTGGTTATGTGTACATGGTGTAGAAATAATTATTTGTTTGGGTAACAGATCTGTCAACTAAAAGAGTCTATCCTCAAAATCCTCTGCTCCTTCTCATCTCTTAGAGCACAAGTCCTGTGAGAAGCAGCTGAAGGAGCTGAGGGTGTTAAGCCTGATGGAGGCTGAGGGGAGCCCTGATCGCTCTCTACAGCTCCCTGAAAGGAGGATGTAGGGAGATGGGTACTGGTCTGTTCTGATGGGTAACTGGTGACAGGACAAGAGGAAATGGCCTCAAGTTGTGTCAGGGGGGGGTTTGATTAGATATTAGGAAAAACTTCCTCACTGAAGGATTAGATATTAGGAAAAACTTCCTCACTGAAAGTGTGGTCAGGCAGTGGAACAGGCTGCCCAGGGAGGGGGTGGAGTCACCATCCCTGAAGGGATTTAATGTGTGGATGTGGTGTCTGGGGACATGGTTTAGTGGTGGACTTGGAAGTGATAGGTTAATGGTTGGACCAGATGATCTTAAAGGTGTTTTCCAACCTAAAAATTTTACAATTCTATGTTTCACCATGGTGTTGACTGCCTGATTTAAAGTGGATGCTTCACCTACGGACAGATGTTGATAATGGAATTGGGGAAGTCTTGAATTTGTCTCAAAAAACCAAATGCCTTTATGAGAAACATACTTAAGAAACATTACCTATTTGCCTTTTTTCAAAATTACAACAAACCTGCTTGGTTTGAAGCAGAAACACAAATTATTGTGTTAGCTCTGTAGACAGATATAGAGAAAAACTACCGCATTTCAAGTTGGAAGTGTTTTGTATTACCTGCCTTTGTTGGCATAATTCTGTAAAAAAATGGTGAAATTAAGATTACAGGCTGCTGGTACATGAAGGAATCAGATGATCCATTGTGTCGCTGGGTACTTGTATTGGGTTCATGTGGCAAGGTCTCGGTAACAGGGGAGCTATAGGGGTGGCTTCTGCAAGAAGCTGCCAGAAGCCTCACTTATGTCCAGTAGAGCTGATGGACCTGACAATTAATGACAGTAGTAGTGCTTCCATGATAACATCTTTAAGAAGAGAGAGGGGGACAGGGAAGAGAAACTGCAACTGGATAGACAGAGTGAAACTCGAGAGGTCAGTGGAGAAGGAGGGGGAGGAGTGCTCCAGGCACCAGAGCAGAGATTCTCCAGGAGCTCGTGGTGCAGACCATGGTGAGGCCGGCTGTGCCCTGCAGCCAGGGCCGATCCACCACAGTCCTTTTTGTACCTATGACCTGCACAGTGGTAATAACCCCATGGAGGTGCAAGAACAGTCCAACACTGGTAAGGTGGTCTAACATGTGAAAAGAACCTTTGGATTATACCAGTCTTCCTCCTCAGAAACCGCATAGATAGACACCAGCTCCAACACAGTGGAGTATGGTGAAGATAGATTTTCACTTTGGTCTTGGGCACCCTTGTTGAAGAGCTCTCAAGGCTACATCTTGGCCTAAGACTAAGATCGATCTCACACTGTGGCTGGTAGTAGCAACAGTGTGTGTTAAGACTTGAGGTATCATAAATATAAGGCTTGACTGGTACGCTTGTTTAATACTTGAGCTTTGTTGGCAGATAAACTATCTAGTAGCTGAGCAGAAGTAAGTGTGTGTTTGAAGTCTTAGGATTTGCCTGTTTTCTCGGTCTCTCAGAAAACTTCCACCACAGCAGTCCTGTTTCCAACTATAACAGCTGCAATTCTTGTCTTAGAGGCATGAGGTGTTTATGAGACTAAGTGAATTAATACAAATTACCCCTTCTTTAATTATGAGTCCCTATTTCTACACTTGATATTCAAACATACATGTCACTGTTATGTTACTTATGATTTACATAAGCAAATTTTACTGTTTGACAACCTATGGTCTCTGAGTTGATACATTACCTATATTCTTGCTGGTATCTATTTCCCAGGCTTATGCTTTAGAGCTAAAAGCATTCAGTTAGCATGATGGGAATACTTCTGTCAACATCCACTTGGTAAGAAAAGCCCACAGAACAGTTGTTGAAACAAGTGACTACAGCAGGACCACACTATGAATTAAACTAGCAGGCCCTAAGCAAAGAAACTACAGTGTCTTTTCTTTTTCAACACCCAAGAATACACAGCTTGTTCTAGTCAGGATTCCCACTGTATTTCATAGACACAGAGAAATTATTGACTTTTTAGGAGGGTTTTTGTGTCCTGCTGACAAAAACACTTAGCCTCTTATGGGCCTTTCTCAGAATTTTCTTGTCAAATTAAAATCTGGCCTTAAAGAAACTGTATGTACTTCCCTTCTTTTTTGTTACCTGGGCTAATAATTGTGAACAGATTCGAGTAACAAACCATTTGAAGCCAATATAGTTCTGGTAAGGAGGGAAACTGATCAGTTATTCTGTTATGACTAACTTCTGATCTAGTAAGCCAATTACAAATAGATCAAGAAAAATTAAGTAAAATGTTAAATTAATATGATGCAACCATTTATCATCCACCCAAGCATAAGGCAAATATAGTGTTGCTAATGCCCTGGCAATCCATTATTCCTGATGCCTTTTAATGGTACTATTAGGAGAAGAAAAAAATTCACAGTGCACAGCAGTCTCATTAACATGAAATCCCCAAAGCAGGAGACATAGCAAAAATGATAAAACCAAAAGGATGGCAGCTTTGAAAAAAATTCCGGTGAAGTGTTCCTATAATATTTTCAATGGGTTTTTTGTCATTCCCCCTTTACTTGGAGAGAGTCCTAATACGAGAAGTAGTTATATTAAAAATCTGGTACTTTCACTCTCCAGTCTATAACAGATCTTTATTTTTGTCTATTCATAAATCTTCACTTTTGTTTTCATTTTGTTGTTTTTTGCCATTTGAAATTTATCAGCAGTGCTTAGGTATAACTAAAAAGGCCTTGTGAGTAAGTTCCTCACAATAAAAATATCAGATGAGGCTAAAAATCAGACTTTTAGAGAGACTTAAGATTTGAATTTGTGAGTACAAAGCAAATTTTAGATCACTAATGAGACGGCTATTGTTTATAAAGCTTCTTTCTTTCCACCTTGTGAACAAAGCAATATTTCTCACAATTTGCCTCTCCAAGTAAATCATCAAAATATTTGTGTGAAGATCATTTTAAATAAGCCTGAAAATTATTTTAAACACATTGAGATACCAATAGAAATTCTAGTTTTATATGAAGATGCTGATAATTCATGCTATAATACTAGCCATAAGTGCCTAAAAGAAACATCTATTGAGATTCTGAAAACCAGGAAAAGTAGAAGTGAAATTTTTTCTGTATTTGCAGCAAATGCCCTGTATGGTCTTGCACTTTTGTAGACACCTTGTCCTCTTCTTTGATGCAACATAAGACACAAATCAATCATGCCAAAAGTACTCAAAATCCTTAAGCATGATCAAAATTACACACACATTTTGACTTACGGTTGTGGTTTAACTCCAGCTAGCA
>NW_010245789.1:0-5955 GCF_000690775.1 Eurypyga helias
AATTATACAGGATCTCACTACCCGTGGAAAGACACAGCCAGGTTCCAGAGTGGCAAGGCAAAAATAAATCAAAAAGCCCCATGGAGAAAAGCTCCCTTCCTGAGCCCGGGAGCCAAAAGCAGGGAGAAAGAAAACCTTCAACTGCCGAGAAAAAAAAAACCCACCTGCACTGTGCTGCCTGCTAGAACCTCTGGGGTGAACCCTCCACCCACACCTTCCTGGTCCAAGCTCTGCAAGACGCTCCCAGCATCGCTGGTATGGGCGGGTACAGTGACCACTCAGCTTGATGTATTATGGAGTGAAACAAAAATCTTATAGACTGCAACTAGGAAAGCAGCTCATCGCTGCCTGGGACCAGGACAACATGGAAAGAAAAAACCCCTATAATTAGAGCTGAGATAGAAACTGTACTTCTTTCTAAAAATATTTGAGATTTAATCGTATTTTTTCTGTTTTGTAGTGTATACAAACTAAAACTGGCCATGTTTAGACAAGGGACACAGATGAGAGAGTAACTTTCCCAGCCACAGTGGTCAACAAAAGACAGATAACATATATTGAGTGTGCACCTGGGAGATTCGACATTCAAATACATTTGAGTACCTGCCATTAATTAAAAAGATACGTGGTTACTAGTATTATGGGTTTGCCTGAGTCCCAGCTTCCACCAGCTCTCCTGTTGAAGCTCTTCTATTTCTATAACTGCATAATGTGCATGCCAGAAAATGAGCAAGCAAGATATTTTTTTTCCTTTGCAGGGACAGGGAGGGCACTTACACATTGCAGGAGGCTTAGGCTTACCTTCTAGTATGTCCTTGGTCCATCTGAGTTATAGACTCTGCCTCACTCTTAATTTTTGACAAAAGTCTAAACCAGCTTAACTCAAAACATTTTTCTGTAAGACAACAGTGCAGTGAAATATCAAATGCTTAAGAGTTTTAGATGGTCATTCAGCATATTCCAGCGGTACAATTGTAATTGTACAAGTGGATAGCTGTATTCTGAGTGGGCATTCTGGGATTTAACTTCCTTTCCCCTGAAATCCTGTAAATAGCTATATGTAGAAGGATAGCATGAATATTTTCGTCAGCCGTTCACTATCAGTGATTGCTTGTCAAGCTGTGCATTTGTGCCAGAGAAATTGAGGAAGGCTGGGTCTAGGAGAGACATCTGCTGAAGGTTCAGAACCACACTGTTGTTGTCGTCTTCCATGTCGTGTGGCTGCTTTCCTATGAAGCAGAGCCAGAACTAATAAACCTTGCTGGAAGCACATTGGCTCCATGCAGAACTAGGAGTGGTCCAGAGACACCTGCAAACTTCACCACCGGTTTCTTGTGGAGGCAGCTCAGCAGCACACAAAGGAGAATGCAGAACACAAGGGCAGGCCAGTCAGGATCCAATCTTGGGAAAACAGGGGTCTGTGGCACGAAAATGGAATCTGTTTTGAAAACCAGCATTGGTCAGGAACCCCTGCCTCCCAGATGGGACAGACACCACCCTGAGCGCAGACAAAAACAGAAGGCAGCACTTCTTCATGCACCTAGTTTGCCAAAAACTCAGAAGTAGCTCTGCAGATCAGGTAGATCAGAGGTTATTAGCTCCAGTACAAAGCTTAACGGACTCAAAGTGTATGCTTGGCCTCAAGGCCCTGTGAACTTTTTATGATGTATGTTTGGTATAGGGCAGAGTGTTTGCATATGCCCATCTCTAATAATGCATTACACTTGAGGTCATAAATCTCTTCTGGGAAATATGTATTGCATAATCGTCTCCAGCTGAACTGCTGCTGCTAAACATGACTGGACCGAAACAGAGACATGGAAGATTTTATCCTGTACTGAACAGTGAAATACCTGACCTATTTTGGGTTAAGAAAAATCTTGGTGTCTCTGACATTCCTTCCTTACCTCAAATAATGAAGATTTTATCAAAGACATCTGTATTTCATCTCACGCGTTCGTGAATTAAGCTGTATTGTTTTATACAATGTTCACTTCAGCATGTTTGAATTCTAAACAAACGTGCATATTTTTCAGTTTTTTCCTCCATAGCCTGAGTAGGTATTGTGTGACAGAAACGGGCCAGTAGATTTAAACAAATTCGGAGATACTATATAGGTGTCATGAATGGAACTGTTCAATGTACTAGCTGTAGAAGGGGCATAATCCAAGACATCTTTAGAGATATTGCAGTATAAGTAGATAGTATTCTAAAATGTTTTCAAAAAGTGGGATGGCTGGAGTCAGAGAAAACTGTCGACTTCACCTCAAGCTGCTTAAAACCTATTTGCTTTTCCACTTACTTTTGGACATAACAAAAGGTAGTCATTTAATTCAAAATTTAATATATGCTGTGGTTATTCTAATAAAGGAGCAAGCTATTTTCCTTCTGGTTTGCATTTTATACCATTTTACAGTGAGACAGAGAGATAAAACAACTAAATAAAATAAAACACAGGACTGTCACAGGGGCTTGTGTTTAGCAACTGTGTGCCCTTGCACAACCTCCCCTCTCCAGCTGCCTCAGGAGACGACCAGCACATCAGTCAAAGACTCCCTTATGACACATTTCCACACTGTCTAGTGGCTTCTTTTTACACTTACAGACTACAAACATTTGGTTTTGTTTTTATAATAACATCCATGCCATCTGCGATATAAAATATGCTTCCCACAAGTATCTCCACAAGGCAGAGCTACAAAATGTGGCTGGTTGTGACGCTGTGGTGGGAACCAAGGGAACGAGCCAAAGAAGTTAACAGGCATAGAGACAGGGAAACCAACTAAATAAAATGAGGAAAAAATGTTTTCAATGGGAAGTGGGAACCCAAAATAAGTGAGAGACTTTTCTCCAACTACTATTATTCTTCTTACTACTACTATTACTATGACTATTACTCTTATTTTCCATTAGGCTTGTTTTGACTTTTTAAGAGAAGACTAGACTGCCCTGTGAGGATGCCTGCTTTCTTTTGGATGGATGGGAGGTGACAAAAAAGAAAGACTATCTATTAGGAGTTCAAAACCACAAAACCTTAGCAGCTCTTAGTACACTTTTTGATGTCCCACATCTTTGAAGAAAACTTAACATGGTGAAGTTTTCACTATAGCTTACGTAGTACACAAGCTGAGAAAAGCTGTAGGATCTGCTGAGCCTCAGGCTGGTTGTCAAGAATTCCTGCAATTGAAAATACCTCTATCCTGTGTTAGTAGTTTAAGCTCAGAAGAAAGAAGACCCATCCGTGTGACAACTGGTTTTGTGCACTGTTTGGAAAATGTTTTGACCTTGTAATGACAAATTTTACTGTCAAAACCTGCAGGTAGTGTCTATTATCTATAGAAAAAATAAGTGATATATTTTCTATACTGGACCTGGTTTTCATGCAGGCAGCAAGGAAGGCAGGCAGAATGAGTTCAGGTCTGTCAGCACCTGCTTAAGGAGATATGACCATGCTAATATCAAGCCAAGCAATGGTTCAGCTAATATAATGGCTTTGATGCCTTTGTTGGGTAAGGGCAACAGTGCAGGACAAAAGCCAATTTCAATGGATTTGTGCTGTGCCTGTGGCAAGAATGGGCAAGGGATAGTCAATGTGAAGGAAGGAAAAGTCGACCCAGTTCTCCTGTACAAGTGCTAGTGAGCACTGAATTAACTGGTTCATAAGGGGATCTGGGCAACCATTTTCTTGCCAGGACTATAGCTGGCCCTTCTTGGCTTTTTCAGCTACAACCGAGATGAAAGTGATGCAGTGTTACATGTCAGTTTTTCTTGTGAAATTTCAGATTCAATTCTGCAGATCTAGGAGGTTTTTATCACCAGCAATACAGCTGAAGATAAGGTCTGGTAAATCTTCTTGGCAACAAAAATCACAGCATGAAGGTGAAGCCATATTAAGGTGTGTTGCGAGGGCTAAAATAACGGACTTCACGCCATGATCAATATGATCGATGTGAGCCAATTTATTATGAAATTACATGCCCTTTTTATACGTTTGTTAAATGCTTAGCACATATGTCATCGATTATGATTGGTTCCTAGCTGATATTATTTGTTAACAAATATAGCATCTTTATTGAAAGCAAGCTCTGCTCATCAGTAGAAAAAGCTCGGTTCGTGTAACTTTTTACTAAAGGCAATCTTTGCATACACAGCATCTTCCTAAAGGCAAGCTTTATATATGTAACAACTCTACTGTAAGCAGGCCTTGTATATGTAGCAACCTAGCTGTAAGCAAGCTTTGTTCACGTAGCAACTTGCAGTTTCTGCTTGGTCAGGTGCAGCAGTCTTGTGAGCTCGGGAGTGTTCACAAAGGCGAATATCGAAATAGTTATAAATGAATAAATACTTATTTGGACTGTATTTTATTCCTTTATTTTTTACATACATATATATAGATAGAAGTAACATTGAAATGTATCTAATTAAAATAACTGGCATTGGCTTAGCCAAAGTTGGCCCACTTACTTCTCTCCATGAAGAAATAGTGTAATGCACAGCTCTTGTGATACTGTTATATCTTGATAAATAAATTATTTTTAAGAATGATAGGAACATTTATTATCCTCCCAAAGTATATTGTGGTATGGCAACAATATCTTTAGGAACACTTTTAAAACCAAATTTATTACATAAAAAATGTATATACTTTCTGCATACAGTGTGAAAAATTGTCAAGATAGCTGCAACTCTAAAGCATAAGATAGAAATTTTCAATATTAGTCTGTGAAACCTTTGAAAGTGGGAAATTTTTTGAGAGTACAAAGATATTGTTAAAGATGTCTATGATTTTCAATCAAAAAAATCTTTTCAGCTTCCTAGAGGATGGTTTGAAGGTTGAAAAACAAACAAGGGGACAAGAACAGAGAATATTCAGGAATGTAAGTATAGAGATATGTATTACTAAATATAAATATATATCATAAATACACACTTTTTTTTTAATTTAACCCTTGAGGGAATTATAATACCTATTTATAAACTTTCTTATAGTTTCAACCAAACATTTGTACTCGGAATAATTTAGTAGCATTAACAGTGAACTCTGATTTACCCAGGTTAATGTGAACTCCTGTGTCATTTTCAAGCTGTATGTATCTAGTTTTCTAAACATGGAAAGATGTCTTTAAGTCATAATCACTTTTTGATCCAGCTAAGTTTTCCACATCTGAAGCAGGCTTCTGCAGAACATAAGCTTGTAAAAAAAAGACTTTAAGATAGAGTGCAGTGGAGCACTCTTTTTAACTGGAGCAACATCTCAGTGTGGGTTAGTTATAACCAAAATTATGCTTCTTAATGCTCCAAACCTGTAGCAGGCCTCTTTCTGTAGTTGATTTTTTTTTCCTGCCCTCTTTTAAGCATCACAGCCCTTAGGCTAAACTGGCACATGAGGCACCTCCAGTGCTCCAGGGTAAAACCAGTTTGCCATGATCAGGAGGATGACACACAATAATGTGGTCTCTTTCAGGCTTAGGAATTTTGCCAGTGCTGCTCCTCATAGGAGCTTAAAGATGTCTATTAACTGAGCTGTATCTCTTGGCCTGTTTTCACATGAACATTTTTTTTCTTTTTTTGGTATGCAGAAGTCTTAGAAGCTCCAACAAAATTCTTGCAGGTGTTGAGGATTTTTCTTTTTCTCTCCCTCTAAAATAAAACTCGCCCATTGAACAGATCAAGAGTAGTTTAGGAATCCTCATAACTTCAAACAGGGGTGTTGCTAGCAGTTTTGTTTGGAGATTATCAGGTGGTCTGTGAAATAATTTGTCTGACTTCTCATGCAGACTTTTCAGTTCTCACTATACTTTATATACACATCTTAGGAATTTTTTCAGACATCATTATCACAGAGCTACTTTGGCAGAACAGTAGTCTGCAGTGTAGGCCTGTCCTTTATATTATGTCTCATTTGGAGACATTCCTTCTTCTTGACAGAATTTATAAACTATGTTTTCTTCTTAA